>NC_073302.1:84444046-84581546 GCF_027595985.1 Sorex araneus | reverse complement strand
AGTCCCTTTAAGTTAGATTATCACTATCTTAAGATAGAGATAAGGAGCCTGTATATAGAAGTTGAATTAATCCGAATCATCAAATTTTTCTACTTTGTAGACCTAAAACGATGTTTTAATTTACAGCTCAATGAGTGCAGTGTAGAACAAAAATTAAAAATTTTAAAGTAGTACACACAGAAATTAGCAGTAAATAAAAAGTGTAGAGAGAAGTAAACTGATGATGCAGTTCCCCAAAATTCAAAACTGTTACTTTCTCCCAATGTATTCCTATTGATTTTTTGTTTGTTTGTTTTGACTATGTGAGGGATTCGAACTACACTTGGCTGTGCTCAGGGATTTCTTCCATCTCTGTGCTCAGGAATGACTCTTTCTAGGAGTCAGAAAGCCATATGGGGTGCTGGAGATCAAACACTGTTTACTACATACAAGGCAGGTGCCCTCTCAGCTGTACTGTAACTCCATTCATATTTTTCAGTGCTTTGACTCTTTGCACCTATCTGGAAAAATTGAATGTAGAAATAATATGCTAATACTAGCATTTAAAGGAACAGACTGTAAGATATTATTTATGAATACCATTGTTGTTTACATGGCATATTCCTTCAAGCACCCTAAGGGAACTATTCTGTGAATTTTGATCTTATCTCTAAGGGTTGGTACTTTTCTTTATTTCTTATGACATGTGGAACGTCAGGAAACGTTTCTTCAACAAGGGGCATCTCTGATTCCAGACTCCATGGGAAAGACTGCAAAAGGCATCGAGGAAGAATTTGAAACTTATTTCAAAACTGGAATAAAATAACTGTCTCCTGGACTTGTGTTTTTAGTAAGTGCCTCAACATGTACTGGCTCTCGAAATATCTTCTAGGTCTTTCACTTTTAACAGGCTAGTGATTGGTTTTCTTTCCTTTTCTTTCTTTTGAAGGAGGAAAATAGTCAAAACACATCTTTGGTTTATGGTGCCAATTCCAACTCCAGACTACGCATCTCTCTCTTTTTATTGCTAATCACTAGCTCCCCCCCAAAGAAAAAAAAGACATAAAGGAAAATAAAAGTTACCCCAAAATGGAAATATTTCAATTATCTGATAACATTTACAGTGAATTAGCTGACAAAAAAATCATATCCCTTTCTCCTTGCACTTAAGAAATAAGAGGTTCTGGCACACGAACAGCTCTTCTGCTCCTAAAAGACCATGATCCTGGAGGCCCACTAACTAATTTCAGCATCCAGCAGCTTTTTACAGAAATGCCTCTAGACTGTGAACTAAGCTGCGACTCTCATGCCACCACGGGAGGGGAAAGGTTTTTCTCTCTTGGCCTTTCCTTTCCACAGTGGTGGCCGCGTGGCGACTGCCATCTTATAGAGCCCAGTAACCGGGAGTACGAGCTTGCAGTCATGCAACTTCTGGCAGAAATTTCTCTGGTCTTAATTACTAAAATACCAGAAATCCAAAACCTCATATACTCTTCATTCTCAGCAATGTAAAACAAATAATCAAATGATGCCTTTTCAGCATGTTTGATTGTTGGGGGGAAATTCCAAATAATAATAGTCTTCTGTTGAAATATTGAATGCAAAGTATAGAGAGAGTAAAGTGAAGATCATTAGCCACACATGTGGGAGGGGGAGGTGGGAGGTATACTGGGGTTCTTGATGGTGGAACAGGTGCACTAGTGAAGGGATGGGGGTTTGATTATTGTATGACTGAGACTTAAATCTGAAAGCTTTGTAACTTTTTTCATGCTTATTCAATTAAAAAAATGATTTAAAAAAAAAGAAATGAGGTTCTTTCTTTTGTGGGGGTGGGGCTGGAGGAGATAGAGTGATCATGCAGCTGGGAGGGCATTTGACTTAGACCAGCCAACCTGGGCTCATTCCCTAGCACTCCATATGGTCCTCTCAGCACAGATAGGAGTGATCTCTGAGTGCAGAGTCAGGAGTGAAACTTGAGCACTGCCAGATGTAGGGCCCAATCAAATAAACAAATAGTTTTGCTGCTGATATAAATGGACTAAGGGCTATAGCAGAGAGCCAAGGAAACAAAGTAAAACTAATGGGTAGAGTTACAGAATCCAGGAATCCATATCTTGTTCTCATAGAATTTTATGTGCTAATATGATATTTAAAAAAAAAAACAGGAAAATGAGAGATCAGCCCTAGAAGTGATAACAAAAAACACCTTCATTACATTTAATCTATGCAATCTTAAACCATAACCAGTTTTATTTGCATTTAAGAGATGGTTCCTGTTCTGACTAAGTCTGGCCCCAAGGCCCTTCACTTGGCCTTCCTCTGCTAATTATAGCGGTATGCAATAAAACTTTTCAGCAAGGGACAGGCAAAGGTGGAACAAGCTAGTAGAAATTTCATTTCCCAACTGAGGGAGCATTTCAATTTTTAGGAAATCAATTGAGCTTCTATTGGAAACAATGACACATCTATGTGCTTTGCACAAATTGGTTACTTCCTGTTGGAAGGGTAAAAAATCACCCTCCCTCCAGTCTCCAGATGAGCCGTGATTTATCCCTTTTGTACCAAGAATTATGCAAGCTGAAAGGTCAGAGAGTTAAAGATTTATGCTTTGCTTCATAAGATTGCTCAGAGAGACTCTTTCCCCTCTCGTGTTTATTTTTTATCCACCCCCAGCCTGTCGTCCATCTCTGCCCAAACTAGACTAAAGAAAGGGAAATGGAAAAATGTTCTTAAATAAGACCCCAGGAGCTGGCTGCGATCCCAGATGTCAGGATATGTGAACCAATGCGGATAACCTCCTGTGGCCAGCCATCATAAGAGCCCCCCTCATTGGCCCCAGGGAGGGCTATATACATCACTCTGCCTTGTAAATTTTCTAAATCTCAGTTCTGAACTGGGATTTATTTGTTTTTCTAGGCAGATGGATCTGGTTCTCTCTGGGCCTCACAAAATGATCTATCACTGTCTATCTTGATAACCTACAGCATTCTGCAATAAAGTCAGCTTGTCAGCTCTGGCAAATGGACGCCATCTCTTAGATCATGTTAGGTCTTTTTATTTATTATATTCTCATCTTGGGCCACCCAGACATTGACCTTTTCTCTAAAGTGTCACCCCCCACCTCCCACCCCAGGACGTCTATTTGAGCAGGACACTGCAGAGAAGAGCTATGCGCGTTTATCCCATGCTTTCTGTTTCATCTTCTAATGTCTATCATTATTGAAATCATAAAATATAGGGAAACAAGTAACCAATGAACAGATATCTGAGAAAGAGGGAGCTGACCAGCATGTGACTAATTAGCCTCATGGCTTCTTCTAAGTTTCTCTTTTCCTATTTTACTTGATAAAAGTACCAACATGACCCTGTGAACAGAGTGAAAAATCAATCTATATGCTGTGATGTTTTCTCCTCCTTTATCCAGTTAATCTTCTTACATTTCTGACTGACTCTTCATATGGGCTCTGCCTAGCTGCTGTCCTCCACTGTCTTGCACTTGGATTTTTTAATTGCTGTTTGTTTTGTTGCAGGGTGTGGGGGGCATTCTCAGAGGTAACTCCTGCATCTGTACTCAGGAATTGCTCCTGGTAATGCTTAGTGGACCATATGGGATGCCAGAGATGGATCTAGGTCAGCCCTGCCCACTGTACTAT
Source organism: Sorex araneus (assembly GCF_027595985.1). NCBI lineage: Eukaryota > Metazoa > Chordata > Mammalia > Eulipotyphla > Soricidae > Sorex > Sorex araneus. The sequence continues at coordinate 84,577,914 of NC_073302.1, read as the reverse complement.
CACTCAGCCCCTCATTTGTATTATTAACAGCATCATGGATCCAAATTCTCTGACTCTGGCCATTTCTCTTTACAGTCTGTATATTCTTGCTCCTGAGTGAATGGATTTCAATGTATTATACTCATATATACAACCATTAATGTATCATTTTCATACAGAGTCCAAAATACTTAGAATGACATCCTTTTTATTTTCTTGATTCATTTGATGCCATTTCCATCTACATGTGTCTTGGTCTACATGACCAAGTCTACATGGTCACCAGTCTTTATTCTTTTCTAGTACCTAACCCCTGTGTTGTATGTTCTGACTGGCCTTCCTTGGTTCCACACAATTAAACTGATGTCATCCTCACTGAATCTTTTCAGTAAGTTTTCCACATCAGTGAATTTATTGACTAAGCTGTTAAAAACCTCTAATTTGTCTCTTTTCAACACCCTTTAACATCAGGCAGGGGTGTTGGGAAATGCACAGAAAGATAGAGCAGGGGATAAAGCTGACCCCAGTTCAATCCCTGACATGTCATGATCCCAAAGCATTTCCTGGATGCAGCCGTGAGGATTCTCCAAGCACCTCCAGAATGGTCATGTGACCCTGACCCTATGTACCAAGCAGTATAACATCATTAAGCTCTCACACAGGACCACCAGTACTTTCAGCTAAGAATTGTTAGGAGGAGCCCCAATTCCCTTGAACACAATGTGGGAGCCTCCACCTTCACCAACAAAATAGAATTCTATAAACACTTTAACAGAAACTGTAGAAGACAAAAGGGAATTGAAAGAAATATTCGGATCTTGGGGCTGCAACAATAGCACAGTGGGTAGGGCATTTGCCTTGCATGCGGCCAACCAGGGTTTGATTCCCAGCATCCCATATGGTCCCCTGAGCACTGTCAGGAGTAATCTCTGAGTGCAGAGCTAGGTGTAACCCCTGAGCATTGCCGGGTGTGACCAAAAAAAAAAAAAGAGAAATATTCGGATCTGGAAGAAAAGATTTTCAACGGAGACGGAGACTATATTACACTGCCATACTGTTCTTTAGAATATATAAAAGGGAAAAGAACTTCCTCAATAAAGTTAACGTGATTCATTACCATGTGTAAGAAATAATAGACTAATAAAGTGAAAGGTGATTTTAACTAAAAAGTGGTAAGTCTTTAAAAACTAACAACATTAGGATGAAAGGAAAGAAGAGTGAAAGAGTGGTTTTGCATATGAATAGAAGTATAGTCCTCCAAAGAGGGCAGGAGTATTACAAAATGAATGAATTTTACACCAAGAAGAGTTTGTTGCTTAGTTAGCAATGTGAATGAGGCATGGTTAAATATACCTGAAATGTAACTCTTTTAACACAAGGATTATTTTCAGATGATTATTTTCAGGAAGGGAAGTCACAGGAAAGACTCTGAAAAGTAGCAGTTACCTCTGTTAAATAAAATTTACACTTTTAAAGGAATTTCAAGGCACAGCTGAGGGCATAGCACAGACAGTATAGCACTTGCCTCACATGCAGCTGATCCTGTCTGGGTCCCCCACACCCATATGGAACCCCAAGCCAGCCAGAAGCAACCAATTCCTGAGTGCAGAGCCAAGAGTATGCCCTTAGCACCACAGGGTGCTGTCACAGAAAAAGAAAAAGAAAGAAATTCTCCATTAATCGTTTCCCTCTCTGTTCCAGTTAGGGAAAATTGATTTTACACCAAAAGAACCTTATCAATAGAGATGATGAAACACTAGTTTGAATAAAAGTGTCTGCCTTATTTACTTTTGTAACCTGCTTTTCTTAAGCTCTTCTTTCTTTGTCCTTAAAATGAGTACCTAAGCCTGAATTCTAAGACTATTCTGAGGTTAGTAAATTTTCCCTGTGAAGTGATACACATTAATAAATTTTCGTTTGTTTTTCTCTTACTGATCTGTCAGTCTTCCAAGGGGCTCTAGCTGAGAGCTTTAAAGTAGAAGGAAAATTATATTTTAACTCCTTGACATGATGCATGAAGATCTCAATAGTTTTTTGTTGTTGTTGTTCTTTTCCCACTAGCAATGGTGTCCAACAGTAGATATTAAGTCATGATATGTCCCATTTATTTAAAAAAAGTTATGAGAAAATTAGAAAATAAGACATCACAATTATTCAGTACACACAAAGTTTTAAATATGCATAATCAAGAAAAATCTCTTACAGTATCATAATACAAGTCCACTCTGAACACTACCACATGAGAACCCTAGTAAAAAACCAGAACTGAGTGCTAAAAATGGGTAAAGGAATATTCATGATAACCTTGCAGTAACTGTATTGCAAACCATAGTGACTGTGAGGTTTGCTCGGACAACATGGTGTCAGCGACAAATTGATGACCGGCTGATAAGACAGCAACATTCCTGGAACCAGAGATCACCCTGCCCCCAGAAGCGAAGACTGGCCACCTTGCGCCAGGAGGCCACCAGACTGTATTCCATGCTTCCTCACCATTGAACCCCTTACAGATAATGGGAGCCAGACCAAGCACACAGGTTCCTCTAGTCTTGGTTCCCTTTTCCTATCTAAGACAACTTAAAAATCCCCCTTAGTCTTTCCCAGGGTGCGACTCTACCCCAGCCTCACCCGAGTTTCATAGAGTCCACCAAATAGCATACCAATAAACTAATTTCTTCACCTCTGTGTGTGTCGGCTGAGGTCACGGACCTATCAATGACCAAAAGGAAAGACAGAAAGAGAGAAACAGAGACAGAGACAGAAGAAAAGTGTCTGCCATAGGGACAAACTAAGGGTGAAGGGTGGAAGGAGGGAAATTGGGAACATTGGTGGTGAGATGCGTATACTGGTAAAGGGACAGTTGCTGGAACATTGACAGAAACCCAATCATGGACAATTTTGTAACTGTTTAATCTCAGTGAATTAACTAAAAAAAGAAACCTGAACACTGCTGGGTGTGGCCCCAAAATAAAACAACATACAAAAAGCAACTAATGATCTGTCCATGGATCAGAGAATCAATCAATATATGCAAATCAATTCATTTAATTCACTATACCAACACTAACTTCTTGTGTGATCATACATAAAGTCCGTAACTTTTTATAACCTCAAAATTTACAAATGATAAGTTGCAAAAGTCTGATTGTGGTTCCTATTTCAAAGCACTTTGCTATTTTGGTATTCTTACAAAAACATAAAATTCTTGCATTATTCTTGAATCCACTGTCGAATATGGGATGTTTTAATTATCTATTATGACAAAACACCAGCTTAAAGATAACTTTATTGTGGGAAACTGGGAAATTTAATAGAAAGATAGACCAACTGAGGCTTTTCTCACTTTCTAAAGTTAAAGAAGATCATGTTCTGAATGCAGTCTTACAAATTGGTTTAAAGATCATAAATATACAGTGCTTGAGATATGGTGGAGTGGGTAGGGCACATGCCTTGCATGCGACTGATCTGGGTTAAATTCCTAACATCTCATATAGTACCTGGAGACTCACCAAGACTAATCACCTAGTGTTGAGCCAGAAGTGCCCCTGAGCACTGCAGAATGTGGCCTAAAAATGGAAGAAAGAAAGAAAGAAAGAAAGAAAGAAAGAAAGAAAGAAAGAAAGAAAGAAAGAAAGAAAGAAAGAAAGAAAGAAAGAAGGAGGGGCTGGAGTGATAGCACAGCGGGTAGGGTGTTTGTCTTGCACGCGGCTGACCCGGGTTCGATTCCCAGCATCCCATATGGTCCCCTGAGCACTGCCAGGAGTAATTCCTGAAAAAGAAGGAAAGAAGGAAAGAAGAAAAGGAAGGAAGGAAGGAAGGAAGGAAGGAAGGAAGGAAGGAAGGAAGGAAGGAAGGAAAGATAGAAAGAAAGAAAGAAAGAAAAAGAAAGAAAGAAAAAGAAAGAAAGAAAGAAAAAGAAAGAAGAAAGAAAGTAGGTAAAAGAGGAAGTAAGAAGGAAAGAAATATTACCTATATAATTTTCATAATTGATAGTACTGTAGCACTGTCACACTGTCGTCTCATTGTTCATCAATTTGCTCAAGCGGGAACCAGTAACATCTCTATTGTGAGACTTGTTGTTACTGTTTTTGGCATATCAAATATGCCACGGGGAGCTTGCCAGGCTCTGCCATGCGGGCAGGGTACTCTCACTAGCTTGCCGGGCTCTCTAAGAGGGGTGGAGGATTCGAACCCAGGTCGGCCGAGTGCAAGACAAACACCCTACCTCTGTGTTATATCTCCAGTCCTTCATAATTGGTAAGAGAAAAAAATGAAAGTGAAAAAAGGATAGGCAGAAAGTAAAAATGAAATAGAAAAACATGATGTGGGTGTACTATAAAGCAATAGGCTTTACTGCCACCCTAAAGACTCTTAGGCCTTTACCTGAAGGGACTACATGACAGATAGTATATTTTGGGAGCCAAGGAGGAAAATGAGTTATTGGCTTATACAAAACAAGAAAACAAGAAAATAGGACCTCATGTAAAACAGTGAGACCTGTAATAGCTTTGTACATGCCCTGGTCTTGTCTGGAGCTGACTCTCCTCTCCTCTACTATAAGGGACACTCAAAGCCAAGAGAGTGGGCACAATACACTTAATCTTTGACAAAAGAGCAAGAAATGCAAAGTGGAACAAGGAAAGCCTCTTCAACAAGTGGTGCTGGGAAAACTGGATAGCTACCTACCAAAAAATGAACTCTGACCTCTGTCTAATGCCAGGGACAAAAGCCAAATCAAAGTGGATTAAAGACCTCAATATCAGCCATGAATCTATAAGGTCCATAGAAGAAAATGTAGGCAGAACACTCCATGACATTGAAGCTAAAAGCATCTTGAAGGACGAAACAGCACTGACCGTGCAAGTGGAAGCAAACATAAACAAATGGGACTACATCAAACTAAGAAGCTTCTGCACTTCAAAAGAAAACAGTAACCAAAATCCAGAAAGAGCCCACAATATGAGAAATAATATTTGCCCAATATCCATCTGATAAGGGATTAATATCCAGGATACACAAGACACTAGTAGAATTGTATAAGGAAAAAATCTCTAACCTCATCAAAAACTGGGGATGAGAAATGAACCGAAGTTTCCTCAAAAAAGAAATACAAATGGCCCAAAGGCACATGAAAAAATGCTCCACATAGATAGTCATCAGGGAGATGCAAATTAAAACAACAATGAGATATCATCTTACACACAGAGATTGGCACACTTTCAAAAGAACAAAAACAACCAGTGCTGGCATGGATGTGGGGGGAAAAGGGACTCTCATTGTCGTTGGGAATGCCAACTGGTTTAGCCTTCTGGAAAACAATATGGACAGTCCTTCAAAAACTAGAAATTGAGCTTCCATATGACCCAGCAGTATCACTACTGGGAATACATCCTGAGGATGCAAAATAGCACAGTAAAAAATGACATCTGTACCTATATTTTCATTGCAACACTGTCAACAATAGACAAAATCTGGAAACAACCCAAGTGCCCTAGAACAGATGACTGGTTAAAGAAACTTTGGTACAGCTACACAATGGAATACTATGCAGCTGTTAGGAGACATGAAGTCATAAAATTTGCTTATAAATGGATAGACATGGAGAGTATCATGCTAAGTGAAATGAGTCAGAAAGAGAGGGTCAGACGTAGAGGGACTGCACTCATTTGTGGAGTATAAAATAACATCACATGAGGCTGACACTCAAGGACAGTAGATACAAGGGCTAGGGGGATTGCCCCATAGCTGGAAGCCTGCTTCATGAGCAGAGGGGAGAAGGCAGATGGAATAGAGAAGGGATCACTAAGAAAATGATGGCTGGAGGAACCAGTTGGGATGGGAGATGCGTGCCAAAAGTAGATAATGGACCAAACATGATGACCTCTCAGTGTCTGTGTTGCAAGCTATAATGCCCAAAAGTAGAGAGAAAGAGTATGGGGAATATTGTCTGCCATGGAGGCAGGGAAAGGTGGGAAAGGGGGGTTATCCTGGGGATATTGGTGTTGGGGAATGTGCACGGGTGGAGGGATGGGTATTTGATCATTGTGAGATTGCAACCCAAACATGAAAGCTTGTAACTATCTCACGGTGATTCAATAAAATTTAAAAAATTTACAAAAAGAGAGTGGGCACAATAAACAAGTGTGCCTTGTGGAGCTGCTGCCAGGGATGCTGCAAAGAGGCTCCACTAATCCAATGAGTCTCAAGGGCATAGGAAGGACACAGACCTTTGACCTCAGAGATAGAGAGAGAGGTGTCACAGTGGTTGCTATTAATAGGCTACTAGAAGCCAGTTGAATGCAGCTAAAGCTAACAAGAGTCTAAGCCTTGCTTTTAGAACTTGTGTCTCAGAAATGAACTCAGAGGCCACTGAGGGCAGGGGATCTCAGAGAGAGTGAGAACAGACAAAGCAGAGAAGTAGCAGCAGCTATCTGTCAAGGCCACTCTCCCAGATTGGACTTCTGTTAGGAGATTCCTAAGACAGGATATTCAGGAACAAGATCCCTAAGGCACTTCAGCTGGAGAGAGAGCAAGGGGACTGTTGTAGCACTGAGACAATGGAATGTGCACAGATCCAGAAGATGTATGCACAGCGCCATGCAATGTATGTTCACCGAAACCTTAGTACAATGGCCAGCATATTAAGCAAACCAAATGTTCGGCATCAGGTGAATGGATAAGGAAACTGTGGGATATATAGACAAAGGAATATATGTTATGCAACCATGAGAAAAATAATAGAATCATGCAATTCACAATTTGGATGGATTTGGAGGGTATTATGCTGAGTAAAGTAAGTCAGAAGCAAAAGGACAAATACAAGATGATCTCACTCCTCTGTGGTATATAAAGAAACAAATCACAAGTTTGAACAATACCAATTGATAATAAGGCTTGGGTAACAGAATATAGACTTGATAGTTCCAGGTTTGGAAAATGGGTGGGGGAATGATGAAGTTGACCAAGGTAACACAAAAAACATAGGCGGAGGGTCTGGTGGTTAAGACTGATAACAGTATGCACCAGAACTGTAACTGTTAATCACCAAATAGTGGGGAGCTCACTGGAGGGAAAGTGAACTAGGGCAGGGGCAAAAGATCGTGGGTGCTTCTTTGGCAGGAGAGTGCAGTAGCCTTGTAACTACTGCAATACTATAAACTGAAACACTACTGTCACACTGTTACTGTCACTGTCATCCCGTTGCTCATCATTTTGCTCTAGTGAGCACCAGTAATGGCTCCATTGTAAAACTTGTTGTTACTGTTTTTGGCATATCGAATATGCCACAGGTAGCTTGCCAGGCTCTGCTTTGTGTGCAGGATACTCGCGATAGCTTCTTGGGGTCTCCTAGTAAGAATATTTGTAATACTAATAAGAATATTTTTTGAAACAATGTTAAGGTCCAGAGCTATATTACAGTCTGTAGGATGCTTGACTTGCATGCAGCTGGCCTGGTTCAATCCTCAGCATCTCAGATGATCCTCAGCTTACCAGAAGTAAATCCTGAGCACAGAGCCAGGAGTAAACTAAGCACTGCCAAGTGAGGCCAAAATACAATGAACAAAAGAAACTTTAGATTCCTCCCCCACATCAATTTTCTTCCTTTCACTGCTTTATCTCCCAGAGATCTAGACTCCCAGGATGAACCAGGTGCTTCCTAAGTGGTAGAGAGAGGACTAGAACCTATGGCAGAAAACTACATAGCCCCCTCCCCGCTGCTCTTCCCCCTCACACATGGTCTGGAGTCTGGGGCCCTACACAGAAAAGAAAATCATCTCTTTCTAGTCAAAGAATGGCCCTTGAAAAAATTATTGACATTATCATGGGAATTCATCTGAAAAGTAGAATCACAAGACCTACTCTTGTGCAAACAGTGTGAGCAGATTCTTTCTTCTGCTGATTACTCATTTTCTGGCTGCTATGAATAACAATGAATTGATACTCAGGCCTCATAACAATTCAATGCCTGATAACTATGCGTTGATGTCCAATGATTGTCAGTGTCTTTACATTAGAGGACTGGCAACTCTCTGAGCACTGGTCACTGGATCAGTAGTTAATAACCTGAAACAGTAGCTAATAACCACTGGTGCAGATTAATGTCTTTTTACACCTGTGCAATGGTGGTTAAAAAAAAAAAAACTCTAGAGAGTTACTCTGAATCCAATAAGCAAGTTCCCCATTCAGAAAGCAACACAATACCCATCCTCACTACTTATCTCACCTTAAGCTTGTAATAGACAACTTTGTTTCAAAGCTTCCATCTGGGTTCAATGTCAAGTTGAGACCACGATCTTAATTAGGCCTTGCCTATCACATGTCCTGCATTCCTTTTAACTATTTGTGAGCTAGTTATTGCCCCAATGAATCACTGGAACAAAAGAAAAATAATTCTATCTAAGATTCTGTTTTTAAGAACTCATTATGAAGCTTACTTATATTCAAATAAATAAACCTAAGGAGTATATGCAAAGGATAAAAATTTGTGATTGAATCCAACTCACCTCACCGTATGGATCACTGATGATGGGAGCTCCCTGGAATGCTTACAGTGTGCAACTACTAAGACTTAAAGAGAAGGGTGTAGAATGAAGGAGGAGAGCACATATTAACAAGAGCAATTTTCAGGCATTGAAGAGATATTAGGAAATAACAACTATTAAGACTGAAATTGAGTAGGTTTTCTAAGTAGTATGGATTTATTGAAGAAAGAAAATGATAGACTCAGACCTTTTAAGAACTTAAAAGGCCTTTTTGATACTATTTAAAAAGACTCATTTCCTGAAGCCATTGAAGAGGAATAGCTAAACATTATACAGAGAACTACAGTCTATAATGGCAGAATTATAGAGAATTCTTGGCCAAGATCTCCTCTGATAAGATCAAGAGAGAAGAACAATAGGATCCTAAAATTTGAGACAAGGATATATAGGTAGAAAACATATGAATCTTCTAATCTCAACATATCTGAAACCTCTCAACCAGCAAAGGTAGACTACTCCTTCTAGGAAAAGACCTTCTTTCTCCTTTAAATTATGCAGAAGTATTGAGTAAGGCAAGTGCCAAATAAGGCTGTGAATAACCTTGTCAGAATCTTCCCTCGCCTCACTAGCTGAGCATCAGAGCTTTTGTTGCACCCAAATCTCCAAGCATAGCCAGTTAAAGAGGTGCCACTGTTACAGAGATCATACATCAAAGTCGCTACACGTTCTGGGTAGCATACACTGTCAGAAATATGATTAGATAGAGAAATTAATCCCAAGAATGTTGTATCAAGAAAAGAATTAATGAAACTGAAAAAAATGAAAATATATAATCTAATAGAGTTCTCTAATGATATAAGACTTAACGGCTGGCAAGACCCTTAAGTGATTATGAAACAATGTTGGAATGAAATTTAGAAGCTTAGGGAAAGTGTACTGGCATTAGAGACAGCAGGAAAATCCATTAGAAAGAGTTCAAGGGCTTATAAAACTGAGCATGCTAGAATGGGTGTATTATTTATGATTGGAAGACTACTAGCTGGTCATAATCTTCCAAAGGATCTATAGAGCAACCCATTTATTAAGACAATAAGCGATGAAATGGGCAGGAACCCACCAACATTGATGTAATGTTCAGTAGTGCCTTACATTACGGACTGAACTGGTAGAAAAGATGTTCTTACAGAACTGTGTTTCCTAGAAGTAATGGGGGTGAGAGAATCTTGGAACAACATAGTTAGCAAAGTCTGGATGGCAGCCAGAAGGGTCTGACTTGCAATGATCTATAAAGCAGGCTTGAAATGCATGGTATTCCTCTAGGCAAGACAAATGATTGCTCAACTGGGGTACCATGACACATAAAATCAGAAAAGTCTAGATTAGAAGAAAAGACGGTAGAAGGTGTTCTCCCTAATGAAAAGTCATGAACTTTTGTCCAGTTATCAGATTGGTGTCAATTCCCAGAGGCAGAACCAATTGAGTAAAGGAACATCCGTGTCCAGATGATGGCACCACAGCAATTACATGCAATAGCAATTTCCCAGTCCTCCCCCAGTGGGACCTATATCCATTTAATCAGGTAATGGCATATTTGGAAATGGAGGATACCTACATTTTTCAAGTCCTGTTGCATATAAGGTCAATTGAAATCTGTTACTAGGAGATCAAATTACCTATTCCCGTTAAAGCCAGAGTACAGAAGGCTAAGGGAATAAATGTAGTCTGACTTCAGGCCTGTCTCACATTGGAGCTATTATCTCTATGACCCACTGGTTGTCATTTTCCTTGTATCCAAGTGGATATATTTAGCAGTCAGGAAAAACTTTTCTTTCTTGGTCAATATTGTTTCTTGGTCAATACAGCAGCAGTAGATATCATAGGGAATAAAAGTAGTAATCTAAAGCTATCCGTCATTTCCAAGAAATTAGAGTAAAAAAACTAGCAATACTAGAAAACAGTACAATACAAGCTTATTGGTACACAAGAAGGGAGATGCAAAGTTTAAGTTCCCCATTCTATTCCTAAGATTGACACTCAGGTCCATAATTTAAGGATACCAAACTGATAAACTAAATAGCACGCACACAAAAAGAAAATGAAACTAGTTTATGTACACATGTAATATATATTCACTGTCTTATCTCAGGGTTACATTCATTTTCATATTCTTTGTCAAAACACAGACAAAAAGGACCTGGTCTATGTAGAAAAGTCAGAGAGTTTTCCTTTTCTCAATATGAGATTCAGTGACTGTGATTCTGTAAATTACTTTAATAGCAGAATCATAAGAGAAAGACAAGGAGAACTGTCTTAGTATTTTCACCATTCCTGCACAGGAAAGCACTCCGAATGGGTAACACACAGGAGTGATTAGAGCCTAGGTTTTTAGACCCCTCACAGCTGCCACCATGCAGACTCACCTACTGGCACTGCTCTAGTAACTCATGACTAAATCTCTGAGGAGATGCAAGACAAGCAGCTGAAATTCATGAAATTTCCCTCCAGCTGAGAACTCTGGGGCACCCTCGGGTGGGGATGGGCTGAAGTCAAATTACCATCCTGCCAAAGCCCCAGCAGCTGCATCCCACAGGTACAGTCACACCAACTGCCCAACTCTACTGCTTCCCTAATACTCTCCGCAGAGACACCGACCCGCAAACAAATGCAGGTACTCTGAGTGTCCAGGCTGAGAACTCTAGGAAATTTCCAAAAGTAGGATTGGGCTGCTTCTCTCCACTCCCCCACCCCCAGTACTCACTCCCAGAATCCCTGCTCATTTCCACAGCCACCGCCACGTCAGTTCATTGGCCCAGACCATAAATACTAAAGTGTATGGACCATGACACCTCAGTTGCAGTCGCTAGATACCTCCAAATTTGTCCATGCCAAATTTCCAATAGGAGCACACCAAAATAGATGGGAAAGTTGCATAGATGCCAACTAAAATCAACACAGAAGACTCAGTTCAGAACAGCTTAGTCAATCCTTAAACAAAATGGACCAAACATGATGACCTCTCAGTGTCTGTGTTGCAAGCCATAATGCCCAAAAGTAGAGAGAGAGTATGGGGAATATTGTCTGCCATGGAGGCAGGGGGAGAGTGGGAAAGGTGGGGTATACCCGGAATATTGGTGGTGAGGAATGTGCACTGGTGGAGGGATGGGTGTGTGATCATTGTGAGATTGTAACCCAAACATGAAAGCTTGTAACTATCTCACGGTGATTCAATAAAATTAAGAAAAAAAAGCAGAGACTTATAAACCCTATGGTAAGATTGAACAAGTTTCACGTATTTTCTTTTACTGAAGTAGCACTGCACTGTAGGACTATCATCCCATTATTCATCAATTTGTTTGAGCGGGCACCAGTAACGTCTCCATTGTGAGACCTGTTACTGTTTTTTTGCATATATAGTACACCACGGGTAGCTTGCCAGGCTCTGCCGTGTGGGCGGGTTATTCTCGTTAGCTTGCCAGGCTCTCCAAGAGGGACAGAAGAATCAAACCTGGGTGGGCCGCATGTAAGGCAAATGTCCTACCCACTATTTAGTTTTGGTTTGGGAATCACACCCAGTGATACTCAGGTGTTACTACTGAAGTATTTTTTGATAATTCCTTTAGTCATTTAGTTTGAAAAGCAATATAAAATAAATTACTGTGTGCCTGTAAGGAGGCCGACTTGGAGAGTGGTTTGGGAAACGGGGCAGTGGTGGAGAGAAGGGTCCCCTAGTGGTGGGATTGGTGTTAGAACATCAAAAGTTTATAACAACTGTATTATGAACAACTTTGTGAACCACACTATCTTACATACAAAAAAAATGAATTTGGGTTTATATTATATCATACCAAAATAACTGCAATTTTTCAGACAAGGGATGACAGAGGTAAAAGACTTTGTGTTTCTAAAGGTTGTAAATTCAGAAAATACATGAACAACTAATGGTAAATCATGGCTAGTTTCAAGGCTGATTAGACAGAAACATTGTTGTACATTTGAACTGATGAGGCCAGAGAGTTGTCTCTGGTGATGAACCTCCATTTTTTCTTAGAACGACAGGCAGAAAGATATGAGTGTGTTTTCAAGATTAGAGTGGGAGGGTAGAGAGTTTTTTTGTTTGTTTCTTCTCAAATGTTGCTTGAGCTTAAAATAATCCTATACTACAGAGATACATTTTGGATAGCATAGTCTATCATCCTCTAATTGTTTGGATTTTTTAAAATGCATATAATTTATTTAACCACAAAAATGCTAGTTATACAAAGTTTACCTCGTACATGCATCTGTATTTTAAATAGTGGACAATGTCTTGTTTCCTAGCCCGAGGAATGAAAGTCAACTTTCCTTTAGGTTTCTTTAGGTGTTGTAGGCAGCATCTTCAGTATTAGGGAATTCTGGAACTACTGATTCACTCTGTTGGTCTAAAGGCCTTTGATCTTGATTAAGACCCAGATAAAGGAATATCTCTATAGGAGTATGGTAATAGAAATGCTGGAGATTAATCCACATGACTTAGAAAATTTCATGGTACTCAGTGGATCAATTATAGAAAGATACTATGTGGATAGTTTATCAAGGTGTCAGAATGATACAACAAAAGTTGCCTAGCATTTGTCTGCAGCCATGACTGTAACCATAATCCTTGTTTGAATCTCAGAATCTCCTGCTTCCCTCAGGACCACCAGGCATGGTCTGTGAACAGAGAGTCAGATTTGGCCCATGAGCACATTGGTGTACCAGCCCACCATCCCCACCTCCACCCCCCAAAAAAACTTCTGTCAAGGGGCATGTATGGAGCATATGGCAATTCTAACAGAGATTCCTATGTCTTGGAAGCAAACACATGTAACAAAAAAGTGCGCTATCATTCAAAACACAAGTTTTGGAAGGTGACTAGGTCCTTTTTAGAAACTGCACACCAGAATTTTGATGCTTCAAGATTCACTGAATTTGGGCCATTTCATCAAATAATCCACAGTTAAATAGATATGTTATACTCATATTAGACTTAAACTGGTCCAGGAAATACCTTAAAGAAAAAGTAGCTTTATCAGAAATAGTTCAAATAAATAGTCTTATCTCAAATCTTAAGAAAACAGAAAAGTAAGTTAACAATAAAGAAATACCAGAATTGATATAAAGAAGGAAATAATAAAAGACTAGAAATCAATGAGTGAACATCAATAAAACAATAAAAAGAGTCAATAAACACAGGAGCTAGATTTTTAAAATGTTGACAAACACTTAGCCAGACTCCTGAGGAAGCAGAGTGAGAAAACTCTAATAAATTCATATTAGGGAGCTGGAGCAATAGCACAGCAGGTAGGGCATTTGCCTTGCATGCGGCAGACCCAGGTTCGATTCCCAGCGTCCCATATGATCCCCTGAGCACCGGCAGTGGTAATTCCTGAATGCAAAGCCAGGAGTAGCCTCTGTTCATTGCCAGGTGTGACACAAAAAGAAAAAAAAACTTATATTAGAGTTTGAGAAGCGAGAAGTTCCAATAGATGTTTCAGAAATGCAAAAGATGGTAAGAGTCTATGAACAACATAATGTCTTTAAGCTGAAGAATCTAGAAAAAATTGATCAAATTTAGTCTCATAAAAATTTTCTAAAACTGAATCTTGGAAAACCTGAACAAATCATAAATGTTCCCAAGTTCCCTTAGCACTGCTTGAGAGGTCCAAAATCAATTAATCATTTTGTAATTTTTAAATTTTAAGGAAAAACAAAGCCAATTTAAAGGACTAGGGTCAAAAATATCATTAATATGAATCTTTGAGTGTGAGTACAAGTTTGAAGATCTTGTATCACATATTAATGCTGAGCAGATAAAACAGTGATCACTAAACAGACTTTAAAGAACCTTATAGAAAAGTTGTGAGTAGATATCTTCTGTTGTTTGCTTGTCCTTGACCACACCAATGCTTGCACAATGGTCCCTTGAAGAATGACCAAGATGGCAGCGTAGAGGGTGTTCATGATCTCCTGTCACTAGTGCTAATGAAACTCTTTCTTATTTTGTATGTCCCACCCATAAGCCAAAGATATTAAGATCTCAGAAAAACACCTCCACTCAAAAATATTAAACATTGAAGCAAGTTGATGTTGTTGGATTTCCTTTCCCTGGCAATGTTACTGATTCATCTTTGACTGCCATTAGTACATATCCCAGTCATGAATTTGCCATTCCAACCCACATGCCTTATCTAACAGCAGTATGCAAGGTCAAGAGTGTCCATCTATTATGTGTGTCTCAAACACATTTTACCTATTGGGTAAAGCAGCAGACATCACAATCAGTCCCATTAACCCTCTTCTTATGCATTTTATCCAAACTATGATTGATCAAAAGCCTGAAGCTGTATGAACTTGAAAGCACAAAGTTGATATAGGTAGCTGGTCATAAATGTTCACAATATACAAATAGTTTTAATACTCTTTGTCCCTAGTGACACTGTTAGTTGATATACATCTGAATATCTGCTTATAATAATTTGTGACTGCCTCCATCTCCAGATAATTTCCTTTAACTGGAAAAAAAGGTGCCAAGTCATTAGTCTGATCAATCACATGTGTAGAATATCCTAAATTATACCAAGAGCATAAAAATTTAGGGCACAAAAACATGTCTTTAACTTATTTGAAGATTTATATTCTAATATTACTGACTGTGATTGATTCATTAATATACATCACTGTGACCATAGCTATAGGGGAAAGACGTATCTAGGGGAGGGGCTGGAGTGATAGCACGGTGAGTAGGGCATTTGCCTTGCCTGCAGCCAACCCAAGTTTGATTCCCAGCATCCCATATGGTCCCTTGAGCACTGCCAGGAGTAATTCCTGAGTGCAGAGCCATGAGTAAAACCCTGAGCATCGCTGGGTGTGATTCAAAAAGCAAAAAAAAAATTTATCTAGGGTATTTTGTTTTTCATAAATTCTTGTAGGAACCTATGTATCTATACACCTATCTCTCCATTGATGCATGGCAACATTGTGATCATTGAGATCATTGAGGATATTTTGTTGTCACCTGATAGTGCATTTTCATATATTAGATACTTATCAAAAACTGTGAAAAGAAAATTTAAAAACTAGTATTAACAAAGGGTTAAATTTGTGTTTTCCATGAGAAACATACATTTTTGAAATCTGTAAGTAATGTGTCACACCAGAGGGCACATCAGAGTGAGAACTGCAGAAGAACGCTGAAACACTAACCATTAGCAGCTTTTATGTCAAAATATTCCAGCAGAAAACTTTGTGGTTACAGAATATTCTGATTAAGAATCACAAGAGATGTGGAAAAAGATATACAATGGAACTTAGCAAGACAGTTTAGCAGCATACACAAAAAATGAATAAGAGAAACACGGAAGACATTAAGGAAACAGGGGCTAAACAATATGAATAACACCAATTTCCAACTTTGGAGCATGAGGAGGTTTAGAAACTACAATATGTTTTCTGAATTATGGCAGCACTTTACAAATATTTGATTGTCCCAATTTGGGTACATTTTGATGCACATATGCACTAAAGATTGATGATGTGATCCCTGAATTAATACCAATTGTGAAATTACTGCTCAGGTAATGTTTTGAGTTACTGGAGGACAACATGACTCAGCACATCTGATTTTGGTTATGGGCACACACACACACACACACACACACACGTACGTTTTATCTGTAACCAAGAACTTTGTGCACCAGCAGAATTTTCACATTTCTGCTTTTGTGCCTCTCCCTTAACTCTACCTCATAGTCACATATATATTCATGCATATATTTATACACACAGATTAGCAATATGATACTATTCATTTAAAAAACATGTGTCACTGTCTATGTGGAATTATTTATGATTTTCTGTGACTTGAAGTTGAGAATCATTTTATGCAAGTAAACATACTTTGTGATAATGGTACAAAATTTCTAGCAGTAGGACTCCCAGTTCTCAATGTTTTTGTGGTATGCTAATAGCATAAGACCCCTGTTGATTGCTTGGTAAATCAACTTAGCTCCTGGAGGGTAAGGAAGATAACTCAAAGAAAAATTTCAATGCAAAGAGAAATAATTTTATATGTAATTTTACATTTGTGAGTACTTTACATTTATGTGTAACTTAAAAATATAAAAAACAAGAATGAGGAAATGGAGAAATTACAGAAAATGATTTAGCTAAATGAGAAATATTCTATATTTTTAGAAAAAAATAGAAGATTGATAATAAACTTGTTCTATATGCTGTGAAACAAACGTGTTTTATGTTCTATGCTTTCCACTGTAAAACGTGTAAATTTCAGTATTCAAATTTTCGAGAGGAGATTGTAACTCAGAGAGTTTGAGTAACATGTCCAAAATGTGCAGCTAATAAGTGATATGGCCTGGTTCAGTTCCAAAACTCTCTTTCTATCGCATTGTGCTGCATAAGGAGAATTCTCACAGGGAAGAAATGCCACATAGCACACACCAATGGCTCCACCAGATAATTAAGACAAGATGAAAAAAGTGCAAATGGACCTATTCCCTCTAACCTTCCACCACAGTGAGGCTGGGTTGTGAGCCTGGAGGGAAAGCATGATGATGGGACATGCTCGCTCTGTGCTCTGGCTGCCAAAGGAAAGACCCCTGTGAAGAAAAGACTATTAACAATCTCAGCTCCATTAAATTTAAAGCAGCTGCTAACAGTAGGGGCCTTTACATTGTCAATTATATGAATTTTCCTATTACTATGGCATACCAAAGAGCAATTATAGTACATTCATCAAAAACTGCTTCCGCCTCTCTGGTTCTGTCCATTAATGCCACAGTAGCAGGCCTTAGAAGTTGTGGAAGACAAATACAACATGCAGATTTTAATGATTTCAGGGATTGTGGTCAGAAACAAGCCTAGGTGGGTAGTAGGAAGTCAATTGCATAATTAGAGCGTGATAGGTAGAGACCAGTTAAACTTGCACAATACACCAAATATTTATCTAACAGTTCACATTGAGAAATGTTTTGACACCTACTATTTAACCTTGAGTTTGCTGTACTTCTGTTCTACTCACTGGTCTTGGATATATTTGATTTTTATATCTCTTTAACAGTTTAGGAAATGAGAACCAGAGTCTGCTGCAGGGAATGACCAAGAACCTGAGAGAGATTTCCCTTTCTTAAGGGGACAAGGGTGCAGTTCCACTGGAACATAAGAATCAGCAGAAAATGACTGGTGAGATCACATTAAGCTAAAGTAGGGGTACGTACAGTTGTTAAATGGGATGAGAGTGACCAGAGGCACACAGAAAGGAGAGAGGAAGGAGGAAAGTATCAAAGAATGGTAAGTTGAGAATTTAATTGGGAGCTAACTTCTCTGGGTTAGCATCAAATCATTCTCCCCAGTGGCATGGTGTGTGCTATGCCAGAGGGTTAAAAGGAGAGAGGAATGTAGTTCTTTCTGAGAGCACTTTAATTCAAATCAAGTTTATCAAGACGCAGGTTTCCCCATTGTCTCAACATAAATAGTTTTGAAATGACCAGAAAAATGCCTCTTGCACTTGATGAGTCCCTTCATGAAGTGTCAATTGATTTCTTTAGCTCTGTTCTTCTCTATGCACTAGCCAACACTGACACGAACAGGAAAGTATCACTGCCTTGGAAAATTTGCCAATTCTGGAACTGACTAAAATATTGGTCAACTATTAATTCAGCATAGTATATTGTTAGGGTGTCTTCAAGACAAGGTTCAGGGAGCTCCAGGTTACTCCCTGGATAATCAATAAAGTTTTCATTTGTTTATTTTGAAGCTACACTCATTGGTACACAGACCTACTCTAACACAGACCTTGAGGTTATTTCCCAGAAATGCTTAGGACCTATTTGGTGCAGGGGTGGAACTTGGGCCTTCAGTATGTCAAGCATATACTCTAGCCCTTTGAATCATCTCCTTATCATTAGTAAGTTATTTTAAATGATAGAGGTAATATTAGGTCACCATGTTAAGAGAGAGAGGAAAAACTCCTACATTAACCTAGAGTAGTAATCTCATAGCCGCCTCACATCAGAGGTAAGAAAAGATAGGGTTTTTAAATTGATTAAAAAGTGATGCCTTCCATCTATTTCCAGAGAATTCATCAGGGAAATGCAATTTAAAACAACAAGCTATAACCTCAAACCAGAGAGATTGGCACATATCAAAACACAATAGCAACTGGTCTTGAGGTGGGTGTGGGGAAGGAGGAACCATCATTCATTTTCTGGTATGTATGTCAATTGGTTCAGCCATTTGGAAAACACTAGGAATTGAGCTTCCATATTACCCAGCAAGGGGTGGAAACTCCTTGACATGAAATATACTCCAAGGGGCAAAAAACTGTTCAGAAAGACATCTGCACTCCTATGTTTATTGCAGCACTATTCACAATTGCCAAAATCTAGAAATTACCCAAATGCTGAAGAACAGAAAGAAGCTATGGTACATATTCACAAAGGGATACTACTTGGCCATGAAAAAAGATGATGACACACAAATTGCTGCAGTGTGGATGGATACGGACGGGAATAGGTTAGGGAAGGGAACGCTGTAATTATGATGATCAGGAAGCAATCACTCTGGGGGAGGATGTGGTGCTCCGGGAGAGGATGAGGTAGGAGATCAAGTGATATGCTTGATACTTTACCTGTAGAAATACTGTAAACCACAGAAACAAAACATAGCCATGGAAGCAGGCAGGGAAGGGGGCGCAGAAAAAAACTGTGCACATTAGTGAAGGGATTGGTGTTAGAATACTGGAATACTGTATACCTGAAATGCGACCATGAATTCAATAGTCCAGTGATTGGTTTTTTTAAAGAGGAATAGAAAAACCTTCAAAGGGAGGAACTGTAGAAGATGTTGATTTAAGATCTAGGTAGAATACAGCTGCTTGAGAAGCACATTATGGAAGGAAGCAGCTTTTATGAATAAATGCTATTGCTCAGATGCCAAATAAGAAAAGGCAGTTCAAACAGTAGGAATCCTTATTGTAATATCTTTAGTCTCTTAGGACAGTAAATTCCTAGATTAATTTTGAAGATATCTAGTATTCTCATAGTTCAAGTGGGAAACCCATACCCAAAACATCAAAGATAAAAATAAATATTCTGGGGCCATAAAGACAGTACAAAGGTTAAGACAATTAGTTTGCATAAAACTGACTCTGGCTGGATTCCCAGCATGATATATGGGCCCCAAATACCACCTGCCATGACCCCTGAGTATAGACCCAGAAAAGTGCCCTGTGCACCACCAAGTACCCCAAACAGAACAACTAAACATACAAAACAAATGTTATGCAAAAATATATTTATACACAGTTTATAATATGGGCTGGAGCTATAGCACAGCGGGCATTTGCCTTGCACATGGCAGACCCGAGTTTGATTACTCCTCCCCTCTAGGAGAGTCCAGAAAGCTACCTAGAATATCTCGTCTGCATGGCAGAGCCTGACAAGCTACCCGTGGCATATTTGATATGCCAGAAGCAGTAACAAAGTCTCACAATGGAGACGTTACTGGTGCCCACTCAAGCAAATCGATGAGCAACGAGAGGACGGAGCTGCTGCTGTTAATAATACTGTTATCAATATATTTAAATCAATTTATCAGCTTATCCATTATTTTATAAAAACTATCCCTAAACTTAATGACAAAATAAACAACTTATTTGCTCACAATTTTGTGAACCAAGAATTAAGAAAGAAACTCGACTAAGGTATTGGTCTCTGATTCATTTGTACTGACTAGAAGATTAAGAATCCATTCTGAATGATGGGAGACGGTACACGCAGTTGTGTTCAGGAATTATTGCAGGCTCTTTCTTCAAGGATTGTTGCTCATAGTACTTGCGGAACCATTTGTACTATCAGGAACTCAACCAGTGTAAAGGTAAGACAAGCCTTAACCACAGTTCTATATTTCCAGCCCCTGAAGAATCCATTTAAAAGATGATCTCTTTTTATCAAATTGGAATGCCCCGCCACAGAGGTGGGGTGGGGTGGGAAGGATGGGATTGGGGAGTGGGAGGGATACTGGGTTCATTGGTGGTGGAGAATAGACACTGGTGAAGGGATGGGCTCTCAAACATTGCATGAGGGAAAAACAAGCATGAAAATGTGTGAATCTGTAACTGTACCCTCACTGTGACTCACTAATTAAAAAATAAATAAATAAATAAATAAATAAATAATGAAAAAAAGATGATCTCTTCAATGTACATTGGTAGTATTAGGATTTTTCTCTCCCTACTCCCCACATCCCCACACCCCTGCATTCTCTCAAAGTGAAATTTTAATTCTCCCTACCTAGTAATTGCCTTCCAAAATAGCAATGAAACAGATGAGTATCTGTCACTTAAATAATATCACTTTTTTTAAAAAGGTTCAGTTTTATTTTATCTTATTTTTCTTTTTGGGTCACACCCGGCGATGCACAAAGGTCACTCCTAGCTCTGCACTCAGGAATTACCCCTGGTGGTGCTTAGGGGACCATATGGGATGCTGGGAATCGAACCCGGGTCGGTCACGTGCAAGGCAAACGCCCTATCTGCTTTGCTAATGCTCCAGCCCCGAATAATGTCACCTTTATCATAATGTTTTTGGTCAAAGTCGTCAAAAGTCATGGTAGGGGCTGGAGCAATAAATAGCACAGCGGGTAGGGCATTTGCCTTCCAGGCTGTCTACCCAGGTTCCATTCTCAGCATCCCATATGGTCCCTTGAGCACTGTCAGGGGTAATTCCTGAGTGCAGAGCAGGAGTAACCCCTGTGCATCGCCAGGTGTGATCCAAAAAAGCAAAAAAAAAAAAGTCATTCTAGATTCAAGTAAATAATAAATATCTCCTTCCAATGAGAGATGAAAGCAGGTAATAAAGGGAAAGTCAAATAATGGATCTTTATTCTCAATGTACTATGGTGGAATTTTGATTCACTGAACCATGCATTTGGAACAAACTCACCTGCTTTCTTATTTCTCATCATAATGGAGCAAAAACAAAAAACAAAGTTTGCATCTTCACTTCCTCTCACAACAAGATGTCAAACAAACACAAGTTTGTTGTCTAGGACCCAAAAAAGTACCATGGGAAAGAGTTGCTAATAACAAAGGGAGTCAGCCCACACCTGTAATTGTTTGCTCCATTTGGCCTTTTAAGCAAAGGTAATGCAGAAAAAGGCAGCTAAGACCTACACAAGTCTGCTGACTTGTCTATTGCTAGAACTTTGCATGATGCTACATTTTTCAATGAGTCAGAATGCATGATATTAAATTTAAATTTCATTTCGCTGATGAATCATTGCAAGAAAAATTGAGAGGTCAAAATTTAGTATAAATTACTCATGCACTATCATCAAACCTTGTATATAATATAGTTGAATGGAAACAGTATTTGTACATTTAAAAATGCCTAAGTATATTGCCATAATATGTAGTTGATGGGAGTGAGTAGAGAGATTCCTGGTCCTCTGACCATCTGACTTAAAAAATTATTTTTCTGCCGTCTCTACTTAGCTTCTAATGCAATTCAAAAAGTTAAAACTCACACAGACTACAGGGTGAAACATACCATTAATCACCAAGAAAGGACAAAAGCTGCTAATGTCCTCAAACTCTGATGACATGGAAGTGGTCTTAACATGTAAACAGAGGTATCCTCGTAGGTGCTGCTAAGGAGAGAATAGAGAAAAACCAAAAGGAAGGAGACCTTCAATAGCAATAATGGCCACTGTCATTAGCTACTATTCAGGGTATTTATTGTGACCCTGGGAAAATTTTAAGAAAAAAAAGCCATCTTTTAAAATCTAAGTTTTCTTCTTTATTCACTATGGAGCACCACAGTGAATCGGTCCCCAGATCATTTTATAATCACAATTCCTTGAAAGTCTAGATGTCCAGCAACCTCATACTTCTCCCTCCTCTTCCATAATTTCACTGCCTCTTCTTCTACCTCAATGAAATATGACTCCTAGAAATTCCTCCACTATCTGCCACTCAGGCTTCAAGTTCAACAACATGCTCCCCTCAGAAAATGCACTTGCATTTTCAACTGTTTTATCTTCACCTATCACTGCTCTTCCCCTGTTCATCAACACACTCCCCTCCAAAAAGCACTTGCATTTTCAAGTATTTTATCTTCACTCTTCATTGTCACACCCCTGTCCAATAATGGGGGCTGCAGCCAATTGGTCGTGAATCTAAAGCAATTCCAAGACATTTCATCAACGCAAACTTTAACAAATAGAATTTTAAAAGAAGAAGAAAAGGAAGCTTTAAATAATGTCATCACATATTACTCAGTAAACAGTTTCTAAAACTGCAAGTAAAATTTTATTATGTCTTTAAAATGATATGATCATTAATTGCAACATAGTATGAATACTTCCACACACTATGAATAATTTTTCTGGATAGTAATGTATGTGGTAAATTAAATATGCTTTATGCATTCAATTTATAAAGTGTATGTGAGTGGAAAATAAGAATGAAGGTAAGAAGATAATATAGGCCCTCTTATCCAAATTACATAATCTTTCCATTATCCTTATTTACTTAGCCGTTACTTTAGCTCTATACTCCATGAAAATAGGAACGTATCCTCTTTATGACTTACCAAGAACTACAAGCTTTCATACATATATTTTGTGTGCTTAAGGGAATCAGGGATTCTGTTGTTCCAGCTAAAGGATTCTATATTTTCTCATTCAGGTTAAATTTCAATAAAAAAAACCTTCTGGGTTGTAAAGACAGTACAGGGGTTAAGGCACTCCACCTGACAGTCCACCTTGTTTGAATCCCTGTACTGCGTTTGGCAACCCAGACCCATACAGAGTTGTTTCTGAGAAAAGAGCTGGGAATAAGTCCTAAGCACTGCTGGGTATGTCCATTACCACTCCCCATCAAAAAGACCCCAAGCCTAAAGACTGTAACCGAAGAAGCCTATTTCCCACAAAAATCCAAGTTCAAATAAGGTTAACACATGCGTCCTTTATAATCCTTTGGGTTGGCTATTGGAGCACCATGATGTGTATTATTTTACAGGCCCTAGACACATAGTAGGGGCATACTAAAATGCTGGTTCTTAGAGCTTCTATCTAAAAGCAACACAGGTTCCCTTCACCTATGTCAATGTTTGACAACATTGTTTTGTCAAAACAAAATTCAAGCTCTGCTTGAATTCTGAGAAGATATGGATAAGTGAGGCAATAATATTTATAGAAGAAAATACAAAATCTTTATGAACAATAAAGTTACTATGACCTGACCCAAATAGAAATATGGATTAAGCGCTAGCTTAATTATAATTCATTTAAAATTATTTGTAGACTGGGGCCGGAGCGATAGCACAGCGGGTAGGGCGTTCGCCTTGCACGCAGCCGACCTGGGTTCGATCCCCGACATCCCATATGGTCCCCCAAGCACCGCCAGGAGTAATTCCTGAGTGCAAAGCCAGGAGTAACCCCTGAGCATCGCTGGGTGTGACCCAAAAAGCAAAAAAAAAAAAAAAAAAAAAAAATTATTTGTAGACTATGAGCACAAACCAATAAAAATTCTGAGTTTAAGGACAGTTTAGAAGAAGAACAAAAATCATAAATGAAAAGCAAATCATCATCCAATGGTGCTGGGAAATTATACTGGTGAAGTATGAAACATAGTATGACTTAAAGGCAATCATGTACAATTTTGTAATGCTCTATCTCACGGTGATTCAATAAAAAAAGAAATGAATGAAAATAATTGTTTAAATGGCCAAAAATTAGGTATGTGGGAGACACACCCAGAAACCACCTCTGGCTGAGCTATATAAGCTCAAAGCCTCTGCTCATCTCAGAGAGCTTGGCAAGCTACTGAGGATACCCTGCCTATACTGCAGAGCCTGTCAAGCTACCTGTGATGTATTCAATATGCCAAACACAGTAAGAACAATGTGCTCTTCATGTTCCTGGAGTGAGCAGATGCCATTGGGCTATATTAGCATATGACAGGGATGAATGGAGACGTTACTGGCACCTGCTCGAGCAATCAATGAGCAATGGGATGACAGTGACAGTGACAGAATTGTACAATTAAGATATTATCCAAATAGCCAGAAAGATAATAAAAAATAATTAAATATTTAATGCATCAGTATTTCCTGAGTCTTAGGAAAAGCAGTACTATAACTGAAGCCATTAATTGTAAAAAAAAAATCAAGGTTTCTAAAATATCTCAAAAGAATTTTTATAACTGATCCGCTGTGTTGAAGAGGAAATGGGAGATACTTGTCATAAAGATTTGGTTCCACTAGATGATAGATAATCCAGAAGTAGAGCACTTTCACATTGCCAAACCTGGATTCGATCCCTGACTCTGCACAGGGTAGCCTGAACACTGCCAGGAGTGATTCCTGGACAGAGCCTGGAGCAAGCCCTGAGCACAGAGGAGTGTGGCCCCACAAGCATAATAAAAAATTGTTTCCAATCTCATTTTCTTTGCTTATCCTAGAATTTTGAAAACTTGCATTATTGATCATTCTGTAATTTACATATTTCGCATATTAGTGCCTAGAAGTTCAGCAAAGTAGGTCAGTCATATTTTCATTTTACAGATGAAAAAATTGAGACTCTGGTTTGATTTGACTTGTCTAGGGCTACTCAAAAGAAGAGATGCCAGAGAAAATCTTTGAGTCCATGTTTGTTCCAGAAACCTGATTGGTCATATAAAGCACAACTATCAAATTCCTCAAATTACAATTATTTAAACTTTCATTCCATAAATCTTACACTAACACTAGATATTCTTAGAACTAAAGAGAAAATATAAATAGGCATGGGCTATATGAGTTAAGGGAATTGTAAAAAGTACTACTTATGACTTTATGGAACCTTTAACATGCTTAGAAGCATTGTGAGTTTTATATTTTTCTTTGTTTTTCTTTTTTTTGTTTTTGTTTGGGGGCTGCACCTGGTAATGCTCATGGGTTACTTCTGGTTCTTCACTCAGGAATCTGCTGGAGAGCTTGGTAAATCATATGTGGTGCCAGGGATCAAACTCAGGTAGGCTGCATGTGAGACATGCACCTTACTCACTGCACTATCTCTCTGACCCTTTAAGCATCGTGAGCTTTAGTGAGTTTACTCATTACTTTTAACTGTGCTGAAAAGACATCCCCAAACAGCCACACCCTAATCCCAAATATGAATATGTTATCTTATATGGCTATTGGGGTTTTATTGGTCTTTTTATACTAAAGACATTTTTTACATTGGAGATTGTTCTATATTGTCCCAGTGGACTTAATTACATAAAGGGGCTCTTTATAATAAAATTTTAAAAATCCAGAGTCCAGTTGGATATGATAACATGAAGCAGAGAGGTGAGGTACAAGGGCCTCAGCCCAAGGAACATGGGGTGACACTAGAAACTTGAAAAGTAAAGAAATAAACTCTAGCCTAAAGCTTTTAGAAAGAAGACACTTCCAACACCCCATCAGAACACTGATTTTAGCCCACAACACCCATCTTAAACTTCTTAACTCCAAGATTGTAAGAGAATTGATTTGTATTATGTTATACTCTGATTTTGTGGTAATTTGTGAGTGAAATAGAATAATACATTTAGAATAGAATATAACTTTTGAACTAAATATGTGTTCAGTTGAACTTTTTATCTTCTGAAATACCTACCTCAAAGAATCCATATAGGGGTACACTGTTTTGATTGACTCCCCTACAAAAAGTCTGAAATACTGATGTTGAAAACAGATTTTTATCAGGATGAAAAATATCAGCAGGGAAAAGAGTGAAAAGTTGTATTAAATGATTTGGGGTTGGTGCAAATAACTAACTTCATTCCCTCTTCATACTAGTCACAAAAAATTGTCTCCTAATCATTAAATGTCCCTGCCTCTCTGAGCTGCCAGAGGTAAGGCAGGCTTTCCTCTCCCCTCCTCCCCTCCTCTCTCTCTAACACAGACACTTGTCTTATATGCTGCAGGCAAAAACAATTTGAAGCAGGTGACGGTAGAGCTCTTCCTTTTAATGCCCTTTGCCTCCAGCATAAGACTGAATCTTCCCAGACACTAAAAATGTTATGAGCGGACATTCACCCATTCTCCCCCTGGAAAAGCCCAAACAAAAAGCCCAATTGGATCTCAGAAATGCTGATGAGTATCAGAGGTCTGACAGGCTGCTTCTGAAGCAGGCCTCCCAAGCAGAATTTTTTTCTTTCAACCTTGTCTTATTTGACAGTGTTAGAGAGAAGAAGAGGAAAGTCAAGTCTCTATCCTCCCATTCTGTCTTTGCCTGTCAGAGATTAGAAGCAGGGGTGGTGAAAATCCATCCTGCCAAGGCAATGGGTTTAATACTGCTTCATCTGAAATCAGAATAACCTCATAATTGCCAACTTCATTGGTGTGTAGCAATTCAGGACCATGAAGAAGCATTAAGCATCACTAAGATACTAGACAACTGACTCTCCAACCTTTAACAGTTTTCTACAAATCACATTTTTGCCTCTTACCCAAGATAAATGTTCATGATGCACCAGATTTGAAGAAAGGAGGGAAAATTCCTGGATAATACAACTGGGGTTATGCCATGCATGACTGAGCCGCTTTGCCAGGACACTATCTCCAGCCCTCGGGAGGCAATTGTAATACTCCAGTAAACAGAAAAAGGTGCTACGTAATCTAGAATGATTGTTAATGTGAGTTCCAAAAATATTAAACACACTTTATTCCTACATGTTAAAGGACCACTGTTTATTCTGTTTTCACGGCCAGCTCTCTCTCCTTCAGTCTGATCAACATTCGTTCATTGGAATTATGGCCAAAATCCTATGGACTGGAAAACAAGCCACAATGAAACAAGCTAGTTGCTGATAGACAGTTACATTTTTCCTTATCTAGTTGGTAGGCCCAAGTGATGTACAGATGTCCTCCAAATAAGCTTATTTATATAGAAGGCAGGCTATAGCCATAAGCTATTACCTAATGTTTTCTATTGTCAAATGGTAACTGAAAATTTCACTTTGCCATTGGGGAGAGAATAAGTCAATCTTTAAGAAAGAGCTGAGACAAAAACCACTCATCGCCATTTTTTTTTCAATGACTCATTTATCAAATAGTCATTTTTAATAGTCTTCTATGTGTTGGACATGGAGAAAACTTACACCTTCGCCTCCATAGCTTATGTGCTTTTTTTTTTGAATGGATAAATATGCATGTGAAACAGAGCTTGGGAACAAATAACAGGTGTCAGAAAAGATGTTATATCACAAGAAACACTTGACCTGCGATAAGAAAGTGAATTAAAATTCAAAGGTTCAGAGGTAGTGACTTTTCAGAGCTGGTAGAGGCATGAAGGAATCTAGCAATGACACACACTTTGGAAATTACAAGTGATCTGAATTGCAAGTGAGCAATTCTGAATAGTCGAATCACAGAGTGAGGTAGAATATGGGTGGAAGAAACAGGCAAAAACTACATGTCATGTGTAACATATGTGACATGAAGGAGCTTTTTCTCACATAGAGAAGTGGCAAGTTTGCTTAGTGCCACTTGTGATCACTGCCTGCTTAATTATTGTTATAAATTGGAAATTGTTTACGCAGAAATTTCCCTTCTGGTACCAACCAGGTCAAGGTATTCCCAACTAAAACTACTGACATGATCTCAGTAGAATGGATTTAGTAGGGTGCATTTTGTACAGGGTGAGGGAAAGCTGAAAAGCCAAATCAAGACAGCAAGGCAACCTAAATTAGAAACAGCAGAAATTCATCATGTAAAGTTATAAGACCCAGGAGTTAAGAGTGCTTAGTGGAGCTAACTACCATGCCAAGAATTTTCCCTTGCAGATATAGAAAAAAGAAGTAAAATTGTATAATCTCCGGGTGGCTGGGCGCCCCCAGCAGCCGTCCCTGTTACCACTCAGGTTGGGTGGTCTTAGGCCACTCAACCAGCCAGGGCAGCCCATGCCATGGGGCAGCCCGTGCCATGGGGCAGATGGTGGAGGAAATGAGGGTCAAGCCGGTTGGTTGATCAGTTGCCGTTTATTCCATTCTCCCCACGCGCCTGTTCAGTCTCTCTGAGCCCCCCATTCTAGTCTCTCACTGCCCCTCATTCCCATCTCTTCCTGTCTCTCCCACTCATCTCTCTGCAATCCATCTTTCTCCCTGCTCTCTCTCCCTACTCCTCCAACTTTCTCTCTTTTTCCACAGCATTCTGGGCCCATGCTACACCCAATGTGTAGCAAAATCAACATAAGAAAGCCCTTCCTGACTGCCCATCAGGCTCAAGGGCAGAAACACCACCTAGGGGTATTCCTCTATTCCTTAGTTCAATAACTTAATTAACATCTTAATTAACATCTTAATATTAGCTATTTTTGTATGGACATAGTAAGAGATACATTGAGGCTTGTAGGGCAGCTCTCCTAGGAACATCTTGCCACAGATTCCGACTACAGTGCTCAGGCCAGATCAATCATTCTTAATGCTAGCTGGGTCTGAATCTAGTTATTACTTTTTAGATCATGACAGAATTTGCCCATGAGCATGCTCTTAACTTACAGTTAAGCATTATGGTACTTTGGCAAGACTCATCTCGATGCCAGGGTAGCACATAGCTCACCATTTGCCCTGGGTCCGTCTAGTCCCTCGTCAGTACCCTGCTTTGGGGGCCTAGGAAATAAGGGCAACTGAGGCTTAAGTTGAGAGAACAGATGCCCAGGAGGTAAATATCACTGAGAGTCAATTAACTCCAAGTAACAAAAGCGTAACATTAACTGTCTTCTTGTGTCCATACTAAAAGGACATTGTTCTGAATTAACTATACAAAGGACTTAAGGAGAAGAGAAAAACAATACTTACAAGTTAACAGAGCACAAGGAAAGAAGTTACAAACAAGCAGAAAGGAATGGGAGCACTGTGATGGGAGTAACCCAATAAACCTAAGCTTCCTGTGGCAAGGCAGAAAGGACAAACTCATGTTATCCTAAAAAAATGAACTCCTTTAGAGAAGTTCTAACCACAGAGTAGATCTGTATTTTTCAAGATGCACTAAGATGAAGAGAGAAGAAACACATCAGCTTTTTTCTTGATCTCCAGCTTCCTCCTACTCCTTCCCATTGGTCATGCATGCCTATAAGCCAGCAGGCCAGGAAATAGAAAGTTTTTATTATTTGGACACAGAGCAGTGCAAGAATTCCCATCCCTTTTCATGCTGGTTCTTGAACTCTTTTGGCCACATCTACTGTCATATCATCCCTTCATTCTATTTTATATGTATATTTTATATTTTATACACTGACTCCAGAAAGAAGTCTTATTGAATATAATGAATCTGCGCAAACCTTCTCTCAAATGAGGAGATGAAAAGACCCATTGATAACTATTTGTATTGAAGGAAATGAGCTAGGCTGTCCTTGCCTGTAGACTCATTATTCTAGTAACCTATGAACTGATTTGTTAAGCTTAGAATCTAAAGAGCAGGACAAATTAAACATAAAAAATAACAGAGAAATATCTGCATAACATATATACCTGCCATATACTTGGTCATAAATTCAATATTTTTAATAATCTTTATCAATATACAGTTGACATACAAAAAGTGCACATATATATCAAGTATCACATTTAAAAAATGTTCCACATGAATGTACCAAAAATCCTCATGCTCCTTTGAAATTTCTCTCTTCTGTTCTCTCCTGTCCCCAGTTCTTCATATCAAATAAACTGTTCTTTTTTCATCACTAAAATTAGGACTTTTTTAAATTTCTAATGAATAAAATTACATAATAATTTCTCTGACCTTAACTTGACAAAGTTACTTTGACCTTAATCATATTTTTTGTTTCTGAAATTTACTTTTTAAAAAATGTTGAGTATTGATATTTGTACAATGTTATTATAGAGATACATTATAAATTATATCTACTCACTGCTTATGGATACTTGGAATATTTTCAATTTAAGGATACTTCAAATATCACTGTTAAAAATATTATATTTATATGTTCTCATATGGGCATATATTTCTTCCTAGATAATGGCTGGATCAGGCAATAAGTTTATGTTTCGCTCTTAAAAAATAGCCATATTCTTCTTCAAAGTTGTTCTATAATTCATAGCTGATATTTCTCACTTCCTTCATCAATCATATTGTTACTTGTGCCCTGAGTCATAATTTTAGTCACTATTTTTAATTGGTGGGTGTTACAAATATTTCTTCACAAAAGACTGCTTATTTAGCTCTCAACTATTAGTCTAATATACATTTCTACTACTATTTACTATTATACTATATTACGTTAATATAATATAATAGTATATTATACTTATATAATATAATAGTAATTGTATTAATATAATATAGCTAAATTATATTCTAGACAATCCTTTATACCAAGAATATTTAGAACCAGATTCTTAGCTTACATCTATCACTACTCTAGTAAAACAACTTAATTTACCATTGGGAAGTAAAACTATTCAAACAAACCAAATCAATCACCCCTTTTTGATGATTATGTCAAGAGTATAAGAAGTTCAAAATAACTCAAATCCAGTGGAATAAGTGTTGGGCTCCCTAGTTGAAATAATTTTTTTTGGTACACAGACAGCCAAATAAGAATCAACACAGAAACCCAAAATTCTGTAACATTGTTAGTAGGTATAATAATTAGAGGGTTTCCTGCTACGTATACTTTGATACCAAGATTTGTAAAAATCATGGGAGAAAATCATCATGTACAGATCAAAGAAAAGCTACATACTACAGTAGAGTAGCCTCTTAAAGAATGTTGTCTCTTAGCTAGTACTAATTCAGTCTTCAGTTAGGATCCATCAATCTGTAAGTCTATACAAGATGAAGAAGAACAAGAAGAACAACAAGTGTGGTCTTTGACATCAGTAGAGATGCCTTAATCATACTTGGCAGATGATTTAAATTGTATACGTGTGACAATGTCCTTACTTGTTTGGGGAGGGACCGGAGACTTCCTCCTTAGACTCTGAATCTGTGAGCAGTATTTTGTCTAGAAAGAAAAAGTGCTTATGGGGCTGGAGAAATTGGAGGCTCTACATTCAAAATTTGGCACCACAAAAAAAGTGTGATATGATTTCAATTGCACTTATTCAACATATTTTTTAAATGTTCTATTTTCACTTGAATATTTGTCTAAACAAAATTTTGGTTTAATTCAGTAATTCAAAGTATGTGTGGGTTTTAAGACCTTATAAAACTTCCAAGGACCTCAACTTCAATAGATCTCAATTTGGGGTGTAGTAATAATCACTGATAATTTCTTTTATAGACTACATGTAAAATAATTCTTTCTGAAAAATGTAAGTTCTACTTTAAATATTTTATCTTAAATCTAACTGACATAAGGAAAAATTTTTAAATAATACTTTAAAGTAACCCTGAGATTCTTGTTAGAGAAAGAAAGGGGATTCTCAGCTTCATTCATGCTTCATTTTCTTAATTATTTATTTAAGAAAAAGAAAAAGTAGAAAGTAATAATACATTCTTGCTTTTTAATTTTTATTTTAACTTTTTTCTATCTACATAGAGATAATGTACACATTGGTTAAGTTTGGTTGTGTAAGATAGTGATTCAATGAATGTATACATGGTAAATTTACTACCATAAGTTTACTTTCCACCCATTAATGCACATGGTTGAAGTTATTTGTCTTACAATAGAAGTTTTCAAATCCCATCTAGTGTTTTCTTGTTACATATATCAAGTATTTTCTGTTGTAATGATCTTCTTATATTTAATTCACTAACAAACTGTGGGGCTAGAGCGATAGCACAGCGGTTGGGCGTTCGCCTTTCACGCGGCTGACCCAAGTTCAAGTCCTCCGCCCCTCTCGGAGAGCCTGGCAAGCTACCGAGAGCATGGAGGCCTCGCGGCAGAGCCTGGCAAGCTACCCGTGCATATTGGATATGCCAAAAACAGTAACAATAAGTCTCTCAATGAGAGATGTTACTGGTGCCCGCTCGAACAAATCGATGAGCAATGGGATGACAGTGACAGTGAAGAAACTGTGGTTCATAAACAACTATAGTAGTATTCTACAGGGCAAACAAAAAAATCTCTGCTGCCACCCAACCCTTCCTGCTCATCACAGTAATCTTGCTCACCTTGTCTTTGCCAGTTACTTGCTGTGTAATCTCTGACACCCTATTCATTTCTTATTGAAATCAATTCATTTTACAAGCAATTATTTCTGTCACTTAGAGCCTGCAAAGGAAGTCACCATTGGTTTTGGAGGATTCTGCATCCTCTTTAATTAGTATAAATATTAATTGCTTAATATAGGAATAATCTTATTTACTATAGCAAAAAATTAGGCATCTCCTTCAAGAAAATTTTTTCAGATAAATTATAATCAGACATGGTCATGGAAACTGTCGGTCATGGAAATTTAGGTATATATTGTATTCATGGTTCTCAAATTCAACAGCATCTTCTCAGATATTCCCCATGCGCTCTCAGAAGTCAATTTCATTTTCATTAATGTGTTAATATTGCTGTGAGAAAATGGTCCCTTTGTGTTTTCAACTTACATAAAACTACACATGTTTCTTATTAACCATGATTTTTCTCCTAATAACCAAAAATTTAAGCAGTTCATAACATCTCTCCAATTCTCTGGTTTTCCTTTGAGCAAATAGTTTAATGCTCAAACTAATCATTTTCATTTTGTAATCAGTCCAGCACAATCAGAAAGTCATCTCAATTTTGTAGTCAAATGCAGTCGCTACTTGTTTTCTCCAAAGCCTAGCTTTCAACTGGCATATCATCCCAAACAAACCAGGTTATAATTTAAGTAATTGTAATGCCAATTGATGAGACAGATTAATTATAGTATCCCTTTTTTCAACCTAAAAGAAGTTCTACACTGTGTTCAAACTAAATGAAGCCATCTAAGCTTTAAATTTGTTCTTGAGACTCTTTTCTGGGACTAACCCTTGTGTAATCACTGGGTGGGTAGGGAAAGCCCCCGTGGCTCTCCTTCTTGCTTCCTGTGTCTGGTGGAATAGTGCTGCTCCCCCACCCAGAGCGACCCATGCCATGGGCAGACGGAGGAAACGTGGGCCAAGCTGGTTGATGATCAGTTACCTTTTATTCCGTTCTCCCCACGTGCCTGTTCCAGTCTCACTAAGCCCCTCATCCCAGTCTCACACTGCCCCTCATTCCCTTCTCCTGTCTCTCCCGCTCATCTCTCAGAGCTCCATCTTGCAGCCTCTTCTCTCTCTCTCATCTCTCCACCCACCTGCTCCTGCATTCTTCCCCTACTTTTTCCCCATCTGTCCCTTTGCTAGTCTCTCCGCGCTCCGTCTTGCTGGCCTGATCTCTCTCTCCTCTCTCCCAGCTCCCAACATTGGGGGTAGCAAGCACACATCCAGGTTGGGTAGCACATTCAACACATGAAAGGCCCTTCCTGATTACCCATCAGGCTCAAGGGAGGAAATCCCACCTATGGGTGTTTCTCCTCTCCTTAGTCAAGTAAGGTAATTAACATCTTAATTCTACTTCTTAATATTAGTTATTTTGCATGGACACAATAAGACATACATTGAGCTTGTAGGGTAGCTCTCCTGGGGACATCTTGCCACAGACTCAGACCACAATGCTCAGGCCGATTAATCATGCCCAAAGCCAGCAGGGTCCAAATCTAATAATTACATTGTTGGATCATGACAGAATTTGTCCATAAACAAGCTCTTACCTTAGAGTTAAGTATTATGGCACACAGGCCACGCCATTTTGGTGCCAGGGTGACTCACTACTTGCCCTTGGTCCATCCAGTCCCTCTTCTGGATCCTGTTTTTGGAATGCTAGGAAGTAAGGGAAACTGAGGCTTAGGTCAAGAGAACAGATGTCCAGGAGGTGAATATCATTCAGAGTCAAAGAACTCCCAGGTTACAAAAGAATATAGCATTAACTGTCTTCCTTTGTTTATCAAAAACAATACCACTCTGGCTCTGAATGAACTATGCAAAGGACTTAAGGGGAAGATAAAAACAATATTTACAAGTCAACAGAACACAAAGAAAGAAGTTACAAAGAGACACAGAGGAATGGGAGCACTGTGATGGGAGTAACCCAATAAACCTAAGCTCCCTGTGGCAAGGCAGAAAGAACAAACCAATGTTATCCTACAAACTCTGACAAAAATTTTTTAAAAGCATTAGTGAAGTCCTAAGCAGCAGGAAAATATAAATCCAAATAAGTACTTCAAATAAAGAATTTAGTGAAAAAAACAGGGCTAGATATGTTAGCATAGGACATCACGCACCGTCCTACACGTTAGCAACAGTAAGAAACACAGTGTCACATACAATATAAGACTAAGAAACAAGGAGGAGTTTATTGAATTCCCAAAGAAAGCAAAGAAACAAGAACTGAAGGAAATCTTGCCCAAGGGAGATGAGACCATTCACCGAGCATTTTGTGCCACGAGCAGGAACTAAGTAGGAGATGTAACTCTTGGTAGAGACATTGCCTATTACAAAGAGTAGAAGTAACCTTAAACTTTCCCTTTCTCTGACATTTTATCCTCTCTTCCCAGTGACTTACCTTACCTAGCACCTAGTTAGTAGTCCACTGCAATGCAGACCAGAAATGTAAATATGCAGTAAATTGATACCAAAACAAATAAGCAAATAATTAGTGTCTGTGTTTTTTTACAGAGAAAAATAATAGGCAGAATTCATTATAATTCAATTTTTAGAGTTTTAGCCAAGCTAATCAATATGCAGGTACAATTCACTATACCTACTTCCTGGGGTTATTTTTCTGTGTATTTCTAAGTTCAACCTAAAGTGAACAGTTTTATTTCACATGCTTCATAAGATTATAAAGTATAAATCCTTTCACAATCTGGAGAGAAATTATATAAGAAAATTTAGATTTGCGGTATTGTCTATAAAAATTAACCGGTTTTATAGCTATTGAATAATACAATCATGTAATTCTTTCAATGCCAACACTGCTAAACTACCAGCCCATTTGAGATTGAATAAGGAGCTAAAATGACATTTAATATTGGAGCATATTTTTCAAAGAATTAGTTGTAAAGCTTGAACTTGGTTTTGGTGATTTCCTCCTTAGGACTCTGTCTACTAAATATATTAAAAATATAAAACAGAGTAGAATATTTTGCATTTAACATTTTTTTCAGACACACTTGCTAAATAATAAATCATTTAATGAAACATAACAAATAATTAAATCATAATTGTTCTCAATGCTATTAAGGAGAAGTACATAATATTATAAGAGAGTTTTTGGTCTAGTTAGAATCTCTGAGTATATGACCCTTGATATATAAGAGTTCTATGAGAGTTCCCAAGCACCTATAGAAATCCTGTGATGACAGGGATCTGATTCTCAAAGAAGAACAACATGTAACATATAAAGATGGTATTGAAATGCTTACTGACTCTGGAGTCAAGACCCAGACACAAATGACAACAGAATGTGTGAAGCAGCATTAATTTTATCCACAGAGCAGTGAGGTTTAAACTGAAAATAACATATTTATATTTGCACTATAAAAAGATCATTCTAGTTATTATGATATAGAAAGTTCATGGAAGGGAAGTAGTTATAGTAGGTATTTAGACTAAATTGAAGTTGATAGAAATCATGAGTAGTTTATATGTTTGAAAGAGTTTCAGAAAAGTAAAATGATAGAACTTAGTGCTAAGTAGGGTTTGGATGATAAATTAGAAGAGATGATAAATTTGATAATATATTTGACAGAGATGATTCCTATTTTCTGTCTTTTATCTAGATATGAATGATGGAAAACTATTCAAAACTATTCATATGTGTAATTGAGGGAGTCTTTTATATAATGTGCCTGAAAAAAATGTTAAGGTGAAAGGTTAGGATACAAAATACTTGCAAATGTATTTTTGAATTTACTTTGTATAAATCTGAGTTATTCAAGAGAGTGTCAAATAGTATGAGTTAATAAAAGATGAGCAAGTGAAAGAGAGAGAGAAAGAGAAGGAGAGACATCCTGTGCTCAGTATCTTTCAGGATGCTCATGAGTTATACCTGGTCCTGCAGTCAGCCTGGCTATATGTAGTGAGAGAGAGAGGGAGGGAGGGAGAGAGAGAAAGAGAGAGAGAGAGAGAGAGAGAGAGAGAGAGAGAGAGAGATTAGCTGGAGGCTTCCTTTTATCTCCCACCCCTAGTCATGCCATTATCTATTCTGATTGGAGAACGTTTTGGTGGGTGAGATTTAACCTAACCTACTAAATTCAACTGGCATGCCACCCTTCTGCTCCAGCTGAATCATCTTGATTTCAAATTAGTAATTGTTCTCTTTAATTAACTGGTCCTTTGGAAAGATTACTTACGGTCTCATTCTGACTTCCTCTCCTCTCTCTCATACATTTGCCATTACACCAATTGACTATAAAAACTATTATATGAATATTGTTTTTTTAAAGAAATATATTGACACAAATTTTGCAGCTAAAAACATCAGAGGCATACTTTACTCCCCACTAATTAGAAATCTTAAAAAATGCTACTTGACAGTTGCTAAATTTCTACAAAGGCATCCCTTGACTGTTGTCTCTTTTGATCATAATTGAAATTGCAGCAGTAGCATGTCCTAATTCAAAGCCTCTACACAACTTTTACTCACAAATAAAACTACAAGAAAAGGCCACAGTAAAATTCTCTCTTATTGCTTTTTCAGACATCTGGTATGAACATACAAGAAATACAAGTGAGAGTTGCATTTAACGTCAATGAGCTACAGAGTAATAGAGACAGAACAAAAAATTCATGAAACTAAAACAAAGTGCTTAAAAAGTTAACCTCTATATAAGTGAATCTCAGGTTCACAATGATTCATAGCTTCCTATTGGTAGTTTCCTACTGAATCATAACAGTCTCCTTGTTTTTGACACGGCTTCCTAGAAAGGGTGTCCTTGCTAGATAGTTTCTAACCTGTAATATTCTCTATAACCAGTGAAAGTGATCTTGACAAGATTTTATTCTTACAGTTCAAATGAAGAGAAACTTTCCAAAAATAAAGGGAATAATTCTCATTTCTACTTGATCAACTGTTATAAAATTCATGAAGACCTGTCTGGTTGGGTCTTCCATTAACTGACAAATTTCATTAAAATTAGTCTTGAGAAGATATTATAATGAATCTGTCCAGTATAAGGGTGTTGCGACAGAAAATTGGTTTCTAAAATGGATATCAATTACAAAGGAATGTAGAACTGTTAAAAAATAAACTGCCGGGGCCGGAGCGATAGCACAGCGGGTAGGGCGTTCGCCTTGTATGCAGCCGACCTGGGTTCGATCCCCGGCATCCCATATGGTCCCCCAAGCACCGCCAGGAGTAATTCCTGAGTGCAAAGCCAGGAGTAACCCCTGAGCATCGCTGGGTGTGACCCAAAAAAAAAAGCAAAAGAATAAAAAATATATAAAAAAAATAAAGGTGATAATTATATAAAAAAAAATAATAAACTGCCAATCCTGAACCTTAAATTATTTAAAATAAATATAATGTAAAAGGAAAAACAATGTTAATAATTTTAGAAAACATAGAAACATATAATTAAAAAACAATTAAAACTGTGAGTTAAAAGGTGTGTGACATTTGTGCGGCCACTCTGCTGCTGATCGACCACGATCCGGAGGCCAGCTAGACTACTTTTGGTACCAGCAGCTGATTACAGAAATGTCTCTAGACTGTGAACTAAACCATAGTCCCATGCTGCTTCAGGAAGTGAAATGATGTAATTTCTAACACAAATCTCCCTGGACTTAGTTACTAAAATACTAAAATACAGAAATCCCAACTTCATATCTCTTCATTATCAGCAATGGAAAACTATCAAATGCTTCCTTTTCAACAGGGCTGTGTTTTGGGGGGAAACTCCAACAGCAACAGTGAGTTTGGTGTTGAAATATAGAATGTAATCAAGGTAAAGAGAAAGTGAAGTGAAATTTATCAGCTATGCAGGCGGGGGGTCAAAGGGGGGGTGGGAGGTATACTGGGGTTTTTGGTGGTGGAATATGTGCACTGGTGAAGGGATGGGTGTTTGAGCATTGTATAACTGAGACATAAGCCTGTAAGCATTGTAACTTTCCACATGGTGATTCAATAAAATAAATAAATTTAAAAAATTAAAACTGAGGGTTATAGTATACAGCCTATATACAAAAAATGGGTATTTGCTGAAAAACTTCTCTATTATTCAGCAACTTATTATCTTAGAATAGCATATATTTCTTATTCTCAGTTCTGAATTTTAAAAGTCTTCTGAGGTTTCACCAGGTTAAGGTTGGGAATGGGGCAGTAATTTTCTAATACAGGTTCCAAGGGAGCAACAATGTGCTTCTTTGCTTCTTTTTCTATTGTGGGAGTTCATCCTCATAACAGATATCTAAGACTAAAACCACTTTAGTTCCCTGGGCAAAAAACTTCAGTCTTCAAAATGAAGGGGAAGCGAAAATGCACTCAGGAAACAATAGAATAAAACAGTTTAGGGTCTTCTAGATATAGAAGGCAACATGACCAACAATAGAATAGGAAACAGTCAGGATCTTTCTCTGTACTTCAAAGGTGACTGCTAATTGGCTCTGAGAAATATCTCAGTCTCTGTTCTTAATGTACTCACTGAATTTTGATATGCTTACTAACTGTCCTTAATGTGTCTGTCAACTCAAATAATAACTCATGTATTGGGAACCTGGGTAGAAGAGTGGCACTGTATTGATAGAGGGACAGTCTGTGCAATTGCTTATAACTGCCTAGGTGACCCTAATGCCTGCCCATCTCTGTGTGTGTTTGTTTCCTTATATGTTTGCCTCATTCTCTGCAAATAACCCCCTCTAGATGGGGTCAAAGGTGCCAATTAGATTGGCTTTAGACATTCTATCTTCTAGACAGGGCTGAAATTTCTTTACTACGGTTCTCTTCATCTTTAGAGCCTACAACAAAGTGTTTCTCTAATTCTACATTTATTATTACATTTATTTCTCTGATCTCACTTCTTCCTCCCTCTGGCACCTGTAAGAACATTCATGGATATACTGCATCCTTCTTTTATGTATGATAATCTCCCATTGCTGGAGTAATAGCACAGTGGGTGGGGCATATGCTTGCATACCACCAACTTGGGGTTCAATTCCTCTATCCCTCTCAGAGAGCCTGGCAAGCTACTGAGAGTATCCTGCCCACATGGCAGAGCCTGGCAAGCTACCCATGGCGTATTCAATATGCCAAATACAGTAACAACAAATCTCACAATGGAGACATTACTGGTGCCCACTTGAGCAAATGGATGAACGACAGTAGGACAGTGCATTGCTAATCTCCCATTTCAAAGTCTTTAAATTTAACAATTTTTTCTTATCACATAAGACACCATATTCACAGATACTGGTGATCGCAACATTAATCTTTTGTGAGATAGGGGGATTATTCTGTTCACCACAGTTGGGAAAATTAAAGGGCATGTATTAAGAAAAATTTCTACTGCAAGTTTTCTCTTTCAAAGACTACCATACTTGGGGCTGGAGCGATAGCACAGCGGGTAGGGCATTTGCCTTGCACGTGGCCAACTCGGTTTCTATTCCCAGCATCCCATATGGTCCTCTGAGCCCCGCCAGGGGTAATTCCTGAGTGCAGAGCCAGGAGTGACCCCTGTGCATCGCTGGGTGTGACCCAAAAAGCAAAAAAACAAAAAAGACTACCATACTTTGAAAAATTTAAGAATTTATAACCCAGAAATGATTGGCATATATAATAAAACCAGTCATTTTAAGTGACAATGTTGCTTAATAAGAAAATAATTCCTTTGGCAAATGAAACTAATTCAGAATATATGATTTGACAATTAAAACTACCAGAGATGACCACAAACTGTCATATACTTTTTCAAGAAATTATAGTAATAAATACTGAAGCTATAAAATAGTAATAAAATGAATTTTAACTAAGTAATTCAACAATAAACTATAAGGAATCAAAAACAACAGTTGATTACTATCTTCCTCATGTGTTGTGAATGCCCTGTGCAAATTTGAGATAGCTGAGAATATTATAAATTATTTCACCCTGGATCTCTGTTTTTTCCCTACTTTCGTGCCTTGTTCTCTTATCTCTGCCTTTTCAACTTGTACATTTGCTTCCTTTGATTTTTATCACAGGGGGTATATAACCAAACTCAGGTGCATGGATTAATTGTGTCCTAAAGAACAGGAGTAGAACTTCACATACTTGGAAAATCCTACATTTAGAAAACCATTGTTTTCGCTGCTACTTGTTATACCTTCAGATACAAAGTTAGATGCCAACAGATACAATTATGGGAAAGCTGAGTTTTCAAGAAATCATAACTTTCATATACTTGTCATCATAATCTAGTTTAAAAAATAAGTTTCATATTTTTGGCATCATAATCTTGGTCTAAAGTTGCTTCTAAAAATTTTGCAGCATTAGACATTCACATCTTTTAAAATAAAGCATTGCAGCATATGGTTTAATAAAGGAGGTTTCATCATTTATGCATTTAAATTAAAAGTGTTACAAAGTCATAAAATATAAATTGCATTTAACTACACACTGAATAAACTTGTTATATTGGAAAATATGAAAGTATAACAAACCAAGACCTTGCTGGAAAATCCAGCATTCATGGTCACCATTATTTCTATCAAGAGTTCTGAATGCTATTTGGTTGTAAAACTGATGATTTATTTTGTGCAGTTCCTGCCAGTGCTTCAAAATCTTCAGAAAAAAATTATTTTATTCTATGTGAAATCATGTGAACTGAGTGTTTAGCCTGCTCCATTATCCCAAGAGTATGGTTTAGTAGTTCAGTGCCTGGCACACTAAATACTCAATAAATGTAGATTGAATAAGTGAACAAAATGCATGAACAGTTTAAGATTAACCATATAGAAATCAGGCCAAGTCTTATCTCTGCCAAGAATAAGTAAAAAACTCACAAGACCCATCTGGATAAGAGCTTCTCAGAACATTTATTCCTATAAAAAAGATAAACATTTAAATTAATAATTAATAGTCAATTTGATTCATGACATTAAGGTGTATAAATTGTGGTATAACCATGAAAAGGGTTTTAGTATTTAGTAAAATTGCTCTGTCAAGTCCCTATTCTCACTGAATTGATATTAGGCTCCCAAATTGTATTTTAAGCTAATCTTATAAGTTTTTATATTTATTTTGATACTTCCTTTAAAAAACTTTAGTTCCATAGCCCATTCTTAGATTCCTTTCTGTACAATACAAGACAGATTAGACAACTGGATCCATGCATTGAAATAGGAGGTGGACTCTCCAAATCATGTAGAAAGGAGGCGCAATAAATCACATACAATTTTTTGGATATGGATGGTCCATATTTCCATGAAATACTAAGACCTCTCTGCTGATCTTTTTTATATACATGTTGTAACAGAAGATGAGTTCTCACTCCACAAAACTACAGCCCTTAGTTTCTCTTGCGGATAAGTAAATAAGTGAGTCTCAAAAATAAAAAGTTCAACAAAGGTTTAGAAGAATGTGTAGCTCAGGTGCCAGAAAGGTAATACAATGGCATGGCACTTGACTTGCAGAGGGCCAAATCACCCAAATCACGTTCAATTCATGGTACCATATATGGTGCCCCAAACCTTGTCAGAAGTGATCCCTGGGTTCAGAAGAGTGAGCTCTGAGCACCAGCTCAAGAGGGTCAAAATAAAACAAACAAAAAATACAAAACAAATGAATCTTAGTCAGATATCAGTAATAATAATTCAAATTAACTACTTTATACTTTCATCTTACAACCTGGTAGACACTAGAAAAAAGCAATAATTGATTTTAAATGTTCGCAAAGAGATAAGTATTCACCACAACATTCATTGTAGCATAGCTTGTAAAAGTGAAGAAAGGATATAAACTTATTTTAAAAACTACCAAAAAAGTAGAAAATGCCCCTTTTTATATTATTTATAAAATATTTTATCCTAGGGAATTTATAATAAACAAAGCTCAACTAAACAAATTGCACCATGATAATAATTATGCATTTAACTTTAAATGATTTATATAGACTCATACAAAACATTACTGAGTTTAAATGGCAGAATAATTTAAAGTAAGATAAATATTTTATTTATGTAATATTAG
Organism: Sorex araneus; assembly: GCF_027595985.1. NCBI lineage: Eukaryota > Metazoa > Chordata > Mammalia > Eulipotyphla > Soricidae > Sorex > Sorex araneus. The sequence continues at coordinate 84,535,261 of NC_073302.1, read as the reverse complement.
AAGGCGCTTATTAACCTAAGTACTGTGGCTGAAAGCCTCTGGTTTGACACATAGCCTGAAAGCTAAAATTTTGGTAGTCAAAATTTTGTTTTTTAAACACTGAAACAAAATATCTATTGAGTTTAAATGATGTTCATTGATATTTGTAGTAATTTTAATTGAGACTGATATTTTTACTTTTGTTTCTCTAATATTTTTGTACTCTTTTCAAAGTTCTGAGTTAAATTCCAACATAGACTTGCTATTTTATTACTTAAATGAAATTGGTTAAGTACTATTATGTGTTTACTTATAGCCTCATTTCTCACTAATAATTTGAAGTCCCAATGCCACATATTTCAACATACTACTGTAATAACCCTTTAAAGAAATAACTAAGTGAAAAAGAGTTCTCTAGGATGAGTCCTAATCAATGACTGGTACCCTTAAAAAAAGAAAAGTATTGAACAAAGAAACAGAGGAAGGTAAAGCATAGATAAGTGACCAAATGAGTATACAGTGAAAGTGATTGTTTGCAAGCAAAAAGGGAGAGCTAATAAAAGAAAAGAAAGCAAAAAATTCTGCCACAACCTTTAACTTGAACTTTAAGGAAAAAGGTTTTTTTTAACTGAATCACTATGAGATAGCCCATTACAAAGCTGTTCATGATTGGATTTCAGTCAGGTGGTGTACCAACATCCACCCCTCCACCATTGTACATTTCCCAGCACCAATGACTCTAGTTTCCCTCCCACCATGTCCCAACTCCCACTTCCAATCTGCCTCTCTGGCAGGTAATTTTCTTCTCTCGTTCTCTCTCTCCCTCACCTTGTACCTCTCCCTCTCCCTTTCTTTCCACCCCCTTCTTTTTTGCCATTGTGATTTGCAAAACAGGGGGCAGTAGAACTGGTCCATGGTTGGAATCTACCACAAGTATTTGGTGAGTGTTGAGGATATGTGAGACAGAGAAGACGCCAGTATGACAATAATAGTTGTAAATGATCACTCCCGGTAGAACTGAGTATTAAAAGAAACTTGAACTTTTAATCTCTGGAATCATGAGTGAGTAGTTTTTTTTGTTGTGTACTTGTTTTCTGTTTAAGCTACGTATAAAAAGAACAGGAAAGGTGATAGGTTTTGGCAAATGTCAATAACTCTTGGATTGAACTTGACATCAGCTGTACACAAAGACCAGTGAGGCAATGGTTAGCCTGAGAAATGTCTGGCAGCAGACATCAAAAACTTTTGTCTCAGTATTTCAGGAATTAAGAGTAGCCATACAGAGGAGAGAAAGAGGTCAAATAATGGGAATGTATGAGATCATCAACGTAAGAGCTGCAAGATTAAACAATCCTAAAATATTGGTGAATAACTGAGCTAAAAAAGTCTTTGATTTCCTCTCCATAGGGCCAAAAAATGTCAGGGGATCACAGCGTCTCAAATTAATCACAGGTGCCAAAATTTGCCATAACAGAGTAGCTCATCTCTCACTATATATATGTGTGTGTATCATTTGTATCACTTGTCATCCTGTTGATCTTTGATTTGCTCCAGCGGGTGCCAGTAACATCTCCGTTTGTCCCTGTCGCATGCTAGTGCAGCCCAATGATATCTTCTTGCTCCAGGAACAGGAAGAGCCTCAAATCGTTCATTCAGGGATTTGACAAAGAAATCTGACCATCTAGTTGGTGGGCGATCATGAGGTTTTCTGACATCCTGTGGAATCTAGTTGGTAACAGCTCTAGTCCAGCAGTCCTCCCTGAATCGCATTACATGACCAGCCCATCTGATTTTTGATGCCTTGGCAAACGAGACAGCATCCCTGATTCTTGACCGTCGACGGAGGTGAGAACTCTGGATTCCTTCTCTCACTTGAGTGAGACGTGATACTCCTAGATAAGCTCTTTAAATTCCTCTTTGGGATACTCTAATAGCATTCTCATCCTGTTTGTGTAGGGCCCAGGTCTCTAAGCATGTGTTAGTGCAGGAAGAACAGTGCAATCGAAAAGATGTGCCCAGAGTCAGAGGTTCCTTGTTTTCTTAACCACTTCTTTGATGCTCTTGAAGGCATTCCACGCTGCTCTCTTCCTCCTGCACAGTTCTGGCACCAAGTCATTCCTCATGTTGATTTCTCGACCCAGGTACAAATAGCTGCTGCATTCGGAGATGTTTGTTCCATTGAGAGCAAATGGAGCTTCAGGGACCAGTTCGTTTTTCATGAACATCATCTTGTTAAGATTCAGCTGCAATCCGACCTTTCCACACTTGTGGTCGAAGTCGGCCAGCATTTGTGCCGCTTGGCTAATGTTTGGTGTTATGAGAATGATGTCATCAGCGAAGCAGAGGTGGTGTAATTGCCGACCATCTATCTTCACTCCCATTCCTTCCCATTTCAGCTGTCGCATGATGTTCTCCAGGGTGGCACTGAAGAGTTTCGGTGAAATGGTATCACCCTGCCACACCCCTTCTCTTTACATCAATGATCACTTCCTTGTAGAATGGTGAGATCCTGGTGGTGAATCCACAATACAGATCATGGAGAATTTTTATATACTGAGTTTGAATGCCCTGTTTGGCCAGGGCTTTGATGTCCGCCTCAGTCTCTGTGGAGAGCCTCCATGGGACCGTGCTTCGTGAACACCTGTTTCTTGTTGGTTGCACCGTGCTTTGTGAACAACACCTGATGGGGAATCAGGATGTCTTGTCACGCTCACAAGTTTTGGCTAGTTTATGAGCTGCAGACACTTGAGGGCAAACAAGCAGGGAGAGGTAGATAAGGAGGGAAGTCACCTAGCTAGTCGGTTCCCCCTCATGCGTCCCTCTTTCCTCCTCCTCGTTCCCCCTCGTTCCCATTTCTTCCCTAATGCATGAGAAAGTTCCTGAATAAATCTCAGCCAGAAGGATCTCCGAGTTGCGTGTTTCTTCGCTGGTCGAAGCGGCGCGCGACAAGTCTCAACAGATTCGAAGGCCTTCTTTAAGTCGATGAACGTTAGTCAGAGTGGCATCTTGAACTCTCGCGAAACTTCATTGAGTTTGGTCATTGTGTGGATTGGTCTATTGTGCTGAATCCTTTTCAGAACTCAGCTTGCTCGCATGGTTGTCCTTCATCTAGTGTTCTGCCTATTCTATTCAGGATGACATGAGTAAACAACTTGTAGATGACAGACAGCAGGCAGATTGGGCGATAGTTGCCGATGTTGTGGATGTCTCCCTTCTTGTACAACAGAACAGTCCTACTGGTTTTCCACTGAGATGGAACCTTGCGTGTGTGTGTGTGTGTGTGTGTGTGTGTGTGTATATGTATGTATATACATATATATATATATATATATATATATATCACTGGATCACTGTCATCCCATTGCTCATCGATTTGCTCAAGTGGGCACCAGTAACATCTTCATTGTTAGACTTATTATTATTGTTTTTGGCATATCAAATATGCCACGGGGAGCTTGCCAGGCTCTGCCATACAAGCGAGATACTCTCGGTAGCTTGCTGGGCTCTTCGAGAGAGGCAGAGGAATCAAACCTGGGTGAGCCGCATGTAAGGCAAATGTTCTACCCACTGTGCTATTAGCTTAGCCAACATAAATGTAAAGAAATAAAATTAGCTCAGAGAGAGGAGCTCTTGTTCTCCCACTCTAGAAGATTCTTTCCTCCTTTTCCATCATTCAACACTGGGCTGGAATACATCAATCCCTATTTTACTCCACTGACAATGGCACTAACTAGCATTGTAAAGCTAGATTTAAGATTGTTGCAGGAATTTCTGCTTGTAGTTGGATCAATTGTTTACTCTCTTTTCCTTGATTTCCTTATTTATGTAATTTATATAATACCTACAATAAAGATTGTAAAACTAGATCACAGTAATATATCTATGAGATTTACTGCAAACATACTCAACAATTAGCATCAGTTATTTCTATACTCATTACTCAATAAGCATTTGATAAATATTATCTTGACTAATTAAATGGATGTAAATTAAGTTGGAGTCTTGTAGCAGATGATCAATAACAGAAATATATGAACTACTGCAAATAAATGTCCTTCCCCCCACCACGTAAGAGCCAGTTATTATAAATAGATGATTTTAAGCATCCATGATTATTTTACCTAATGACTTGGGAATTTTTACTCTACTTCCAGCCTTCTGTTGTCACTTTCTAACACTTGGCTTTGTGCATGGAGTGGCAAAACACCTCTTGGAAGCTCATAACAATGGCAGATGTTTTGATAAGGATGCCTAGACACTTACATGCCACATAGTATCAAGATTAACATATCCAGAGTAGCAGTTGCACAACTAAAAAATAAATTCCACCTACTTCTGATATTTGATAGTTGCCAGTTTTCTTGCTATAAATCTTAAGTTACATTTTTACATCTGTAATAATACTCCCCTCTCCATCAGAAATGTTCATAATTGGGTGTATAAAGTGTGCGATATTTTTAAGTTATCTTCAAGTTGATTGGTTGCACATCCAATGAAAGAGGAGATTTCAGCTTATATGTGATACAGAGACTGCCAATCAACTAAATTCAAGCATATATTTCATAAGAAATGTGTTAGGAAGAATTTATTTTAACAAATTTATTATTTTTAAATTAATTATATTCTTGACAGATAAAACCAGTAAGTATTGTTTTTTATTTCCTGGTATAGTTTTAATGGAGGCACTTCTAGCTTGGCAAAAAAAAATGCTACATTATTTACTTTTTAATTCATGGATTTTTTCTAAGACAATTTCCCAATTTTCAAAGCATAATGCACTTATATATAATAAACAAGGATGCATAACGTTGCATCTAGCTTTCTAAAAATTAAGGGTACATCCTGTCTCAGAATGGCTCACTCTTAACAATTAAATATAGTGAAACAGATGAGTGTCCCAGTTCTTACCTACATATTATATATTAGAAAAACTTATATTACCTTTTACATTAGACAAAAACTGAAATAGAATAAGGTATATTGTTTTAATATCCAAAAGGATAATCATGCTTTTTCCATTAGCTCTAACCTTCCCACAACATCTCCGGAGAGTACTGACATGAATGCTTTTCTCTAAGTAGTACACGTTTCAACAGCTCTTGAAGTAATGCATTTATGGGCCAAAGCAATAGTATGGTAGGTAAGGGACTTTCTTGGAATGCAGCCCACCAGGATTTAATCCCTGACATAGCATGTGTCCCCACCCTGAACCCTTTCAGGTGTGATCCCTGAGTACAGAACCAGGAGTGAGCCCTGAGCACTACCAGATATGTCCCCGCAAAGTTACATATTTTAATTTATTAATTTGGGGTTGGGGGATATTGGGATCACACCTAGCAATGTTCAGAAAGGACTTGCTCCTGGGTCTGAGCACAGGGATCCTCCTTGAGGTTCTGGGGCAATCCTACACAGTTTCAGGGTTACACCAGAGTCCAGAGCACGCAAAGCAAGCTCCTTAAGCCCTGTACTATCACTTTGGTCCATTTTTTTATTTTTAAATATTTTATCTATAAACACTTTTTCTACATTTTGGTAAATGAATGTGCTAGTTTGCATCTTCCCTCTATCTTTCAAGTTCTGCTTTCGAGGAGTCAATAAAATATCCCTCAGTATTTTATCTCTTCCTGGAGAAAATATTTGAATACCTGTAATGACTTTTGTGGCATATAAAGCCTCATTTAAATACTATTTTCCAATGGCCACAAAATTCTCTATCAAGAGGATTTATTTGTAAATTCTTGGAAACACTAGGCAATAATTATATAGGGGAAAAAAGTCTAGGTAATTTGTAGACTGATAATTTGTGCTTTCATATTGCTGCATGGTATCCATGGGCATAACTACAAAATGGTCCAAAATTAATCATAGAAGATGTATGCCAAACCATCTCACATGGTAGTTCTCTGATAAGAATTATATAATTTAGCATAATTAAAAAAAACATTTTCACAGCCAGTATCAGTGTACAAAGATTTTTATTTCTTTATACCCTCACTAACAGTTTTACTATTATTTCCGATTTTAGCCATTCTTGGTGTTTTTAGCTATATATTATTTTACTTGAATTTCTCATTATTACTAATGATATTAAGCATATATTTGTTTGCTCACTAGAAATTCAAATTTCCTCCTTAGCAAATGCCTATTTACATATGTTGAGCATTTTTAAGTTAGTTTGTATTCTTACTGTTAAGAAATATTGTCATGTCAAGATCAGTAAAACCCTCCACGGCATTGAAGCTAAAGATATCTCTAAAGGAGACACACCATGGCCAAGCAAGTGAAAATAGAGGCAAACAAACGGGATTATATTAAACTAAGAAGCTTCTGCACCACAAAAGATATGGTGACCAGAACACAAAGACAATCTACAGAATGGGAAAGAATATTCACCCAATACCCATCTGACAAGAGGTTGATATCAAGTATTTACAAGGCATTGGTTGAACTCCACAAGAAGAAAACATCCAACCCCATCAGAAAATGGGGCGATAAAATGAACAGAAACTTTCTCAAAGAAGAAATCCGAATGGCCAAAAGGCATAAAAAAATGTTCTTCATCACTAATCATCAGGGAGATACAGATTAAAACAACAATCAGATATCATCTCACATCACAGAGATTAGCCAACATCCAAAGAACAAAAGCAATCATTGTTGGCATGGATGTGGGGAGAAAGGGACTCTCTTCACTGCTCGTGAAAAATGCCGACTGGTCCAGCCCTTTTGGAAAACAGTATGGATGCTTCTCAAAAAATTAAGAGAGTGAGCTCCCATTTGACCCAGCAATACCACTGCTGGGAGTATATCCTGGAGAAGCAAAAGAGTATAGTTGAAATGACATCTGCATTTATATGTTCATTGCAGCACTGTTTACAATTGCCAAAAATCTGGGAAAAAACGAGTGCCCAAGAACAGATGACTGGTTGAAGAAAAATTGATACATCTACACAATGGAATACTATACAGCTATTGGAAAAGATGAAGTCATGAAATTTGCATATAAGTGGATCAACATGGAAAGTATCATGTTGAGTGAAATGAGTTAGAAAGAAAGGGACAGATATAGAAAGATTGCACTCATTAGTAGAATATAAAGTAACAGAATGGGAGACCCAAGAATAGTAGAGATAAGTACCAGGAGGAGTACTCCACAGCTTAGAAGCCGGCCTCGCGAGCTGGGTAAAAGGGAAGCTCAAAGAGAAAATGCTTTCCCACAGAGGCGGGGTAGGGCGGAGGGGACAGGGTAGGGGAAGTGGCGGGAGGGATTCTGGGACCATTGGTGGTAGAGAATGTGCACTGGTGGAGGGATGGGTATTTGACCATTGTATGACTGAAATGCAAGCATGAAAGTTTGTAAGTCTGTAACTGTACCTCACAGTGGTTCACTAATAAAAATAAATAAAATAATAAAAAAGAAATAATGTAATTCTGGATATCAGTTCTTCAGATACATATTTCACATATACATACTTTTCATAGTCTATTACAAATCTGTTTTTATTTTGAAGATTTTTTTAATTTTACTAAAGTTAAATTTATAAATTGTTTCTTTTATTTATCTAATAAATCATTTTCCATTACAAATAAAGACTTTTTTTCTAGCTTATTTCAGATGTTTTATAGTCTTTAACTACTAAACCTGAGATTAAGACTATAGGCTACACTGGCAGTGACAAATCACTCACCAAAACTCACATCTGGGAAGAGGCCAGGCAGTCTGGTGAGCAATGTGGCCGGAGAAATGCTCCGGACCGGAATCCGGGCAAACAACACCAGGGATCCAGATGGAGGAGGTACAGTTGGGACGCCTTCTCCTGGCGACACTGAGCAGCAACTAACACGGCTCCGGGTTGCGGGACTGGAACACAACCGAACACATTAGCGGCAGCACGACCTTTTCTAAAAACTGAAAACATACAATCTTTTAATGGAAAACCAATTATCAAATGCTTCCTTAGTAAGGCTGTCTTTCTTGGGGGGAAACTCCAACAACAATAGTGAGTTTTGTTTTGCAATATGGAACGTAATCAAGGTAAAGAGAAAATGAAGTGAAATTCATCAGTTATACAGTGGGGGGTGGGGGGCAGGGGGTATACTGGGGATTCTGGTGGTGGAATATGGGCACTGGTGAAGGGATGGTGTTTGAATATGGTATAACTGAGACATAAACCTGAAAACTGTGTATCTTTCCACATGGTGATATAATAAAAATTTTAAAACAAACAAACAAACAAACAAAAACAAAACTCACATCTGCAAACTCACCCTCAGATGGGAGCAGACGGCTCTGGGAAGTGTTCTTTGCAGACTTGCCTTTTCTGGGTATCCTGGGCATCTTTTCAAAGTGTGGGACCCCTGCCATGCAGGGACTGAGGGTTTCTTTAAAAAAAAACTCAATCGATAGCACAGCAGGTAGGGCTTTTTCATTGCATGCGGTCAACCCAGGTTCAATTCCTGACGTCGCATATGGTCCCCAAGCACTGCCAGGAGTAATTCCTGAGTGCAAAGCCAGGAGTAACCCCTAAGCATCGATAGGTGTGACCCAAAAAGAAAAAAAATTCAATTGTTTATTTTTAATTTTTATTTTTTTCCTATCTTTCAGCCACAAGACTCTTGCTTATGATGCTGCCACTTTGCTCACACACTTATCCTCACATCCTTTATACTGTAATTCTATATGGTTTTCCACATCTAAGTTCAATTCCTTAGTTTGAAGGCTTTATTTGAAACGAAGATGACCAGTGTGGCTAATATTGAATAAGAATAAAAATACCCTGCAGTACTGGGATGGCTTCTGCTTTAGTTGATTTTGTGTATCACCTGTGCTGAGTCTGACACCTAGCAAGGGAGCCACAAATATCAGTTAAACACAGTCGCACAGACACGAATAATGGACGGACCATCTTTGAAATCCCTCCCCCCACATCATGACTTTGAAATCATTTGAAAAACAGCAGTGTTAGATTCTGGCTTCCTAGTCCCAATTTTCTTTCCTAGCAAACAAACATGGTCTCTTCTGTACCACAACCGAATGAGCACATCATTAAAGGTGAATGTACAAGCCACCTGAGTTTGACAGAGTAGAAGCAGGTGATTAGGATGTTTGAAGTCAGGAGCAAATACCTCTTCTGGGCAGGTCACAGGAGGCCTACTATAATTTTATTTGGAGCAGTAGCACACCGGGTAGGGCGTTTGCCTTGCAAGTGGCTGACCTGGGTTCGATTCCTTCGTCTCTCTCGGAGAGCCTGGCAAGCTACTGAGAGTATCTAGCCTGTACAACAGAGCCTGGCAAGCTCCCCGTGGCATATTTGATATGCCAAAAATAGTAACAACTAGTCTCACAATGGAGATATTACTGGTGCCTGCTCGAGCAAATCGATGAACAACAGGATGACAGTGGTACAGTGCTATATATCTAATTTTCCTAGGAAAACAGACTATCTCTTTTTAATTGAGTTTCTGTAAAACCTTTCTTGAAAACCAACTGCCCATAAATATTAAGAAATTATCTCTACATTAGAAATCAAGATATTTTGACTCCCCACTTAGTCAATATTTAACCAAGGAATTCATAGCTGAGACCGGTTTAAACATAATTGCACATTTCTCATTTTCAATAAAGTAACTGGAACACCAATAAATATATAGGTTTACAAATTTGACTAAGTTTATGATCCTGCTGATCTGAAGATCTAAGATAAAATCTCCCAAGGTAATCATGATCTTGAGATAATACTTGACAACCAGTCTCTCCCAATAAGACTTCATAGGACCTTATCAACTTTAATCAGGAAAATATTTTGTTAAGTCTATGAGAAATATTATAAGAGATTTAAAGTAATATAAAATAAGTAAATTTTCCTTGTGATACGTGCCATTGGGGTCTCTCAGATTATGTATAATCAGCTTCTACTGTCATTAATGAGGTCTAGACTATGCTGAATAAAAATATTTTTAGGGTCAGAGAGATAGCACAGCAGGTAGAGTGAGTGCTTTGTAAGCAGCTGACCTGCATTAGATCTCCAGCACCCCATAGAGTCCCCTTGCAGTGCCAGGAATAGTCCCTAAGTACAGAGCCAGGAGTAAGCCATGAGCATGTATGGCCCCAAACCCAAAGAATATACATATTTTCAACACCCACTGAACATAAGCTATGCTTTTCAATCCTCCAAGTAGTTCTTGTTAGTTGGAGAGAAAAGAAAAGCTAAATAGTTAAAATGTTCAAGGCAGTCAATTACATGTAAGAGCCTGATTATTGAGAGGAGGATGACAGATACTAATAATTGTTTTTTATTATTGAATAACCATGAGCTACACTCACAAAGCTTTCATGTTTGAGTTTCAGTCATACAATGATCAAACATCCATCCCTCCCTCCACCAGTTTAAATACTCCACCACCAATGTCCCCAGTATACCCCCTCCCTCCATCCTACCCCTTCCCCTGCCTCTATGTCAGACAATTTCCCTCTTACTCGCATTCTACTTATTTGGCATTATGGTTTGCAATAAAGATAATGAGAGACCATCATGTTTGGTCCTTTATCTACTTTCAGCACATATTTCCCATCCTGAGTGATCCCTCCAACCATCTTGACTTAGTGATCCCTCCTCTATCCGAGCTGCCTTCTCCCATAGCTCGTAAGATAGGCTTTCAAGAGTGAAGCAATCTTCTTGGCCCTTGTCTCTACTTCCTTGGGTGTTAGTCTCAAATTATGATATTTTATATTCCACAGACAAGTGCAGTCATTTTACATCTCTCCCTCTCTTTATGACTCATTTCACTTAGCATGATACTCTCTATGACCATCCACTTAGAAGCAAATTTCATGACTTTCCTAACAGCTGCATAATATTACATTTTGTAGATGTACCACCGTTTCTTTAACCAGTTTTCTGTTCTTGGGAACTCGGGTTGTTTCCAGATTCTGGCTACTGTGAACAGTGTTGCACTATACATACAGGCACAGATTTCATTTTTACTGTGCTTTTTTGCACCCTCAAGATACAACCCAGTCATATGGAAGCTCAATTTCTAGATTTTGAAGGAATGTTCATATTGTTTACCAAAAAGACTGGACCAGTTGGCATTCTCACCAACAATGAAAGAGAGTCCCTTTTTCCCCAAATCAATGCCAACACTAGTTGTTCTTGTTTCTTGGTGTGTGCCAGTTTTTGTGGGCTGAGATGGTATCTCATTGTTGATTTGATTTGCATTTCCCTGCTGATTAGCAATGTAGAGCATTTTAACAATCCTGAAATGCATATGAGACAACAAATCCCCACAAATGGCTAAAGCAATTTTGGTAAAAAGAATATGGGTGGTATCACCTTTACCAACTTTTAATTACAACTGTACTACAAAACAGTAGTAATTAAATCAGCATGGTATTGGGTTAAAAACAGATCCACAGACCAATGGAACAGAGTTGTATATTGTGTCACAGACTCTCAAATATATGATCACTTAATCTTGGATAAAGTAGCAAGAAATGTGAAGTGGAACAAAGAAAGCTTCAACAAGTGGTGCTGGAAAAACTGGACCTTCAAAAATAATGAACTCTGACCTCTGTCTAATGCTGGGCACAAAAGTCAAATCAAAGTGGATTAAAGACCTCAATGTCAGACCCGAGTCCATGAGGCACATGGAGGAAACTGTAGGCAGAACCCTTCGTGATATTGAAGCTAAAGGCATCTTTAAGGATGAAACACCACTTACCAAGCAAGTGGATTCAAACATAAACAAATGGGACTACATTAAACTAAAAGCTTCTGCATCTCAGAAAGAAAGTGACCAATACAGAGAGATCCCATGGAATAGGAAAGAATATTTACCCAACACCCATCTGATAAGGGGTTAATATCTGGGATAGACGAGACAACAGTAGAATTGTACAAGAAAAAATCCTCCAACTCCATCAATAAATGGGGAGAAGAAATAACAGAAGTTTCCTCAAAAATTACAAATGACAGATATCTGTATAAAACTCAAATTTAATTTAAGTTATAATATTGGGACCAGATGGAGCATATTTGGCTGGAATAATGTTATTGTTTGATCTCCTGCACCTCATAGTTGCCAACCATTGCCAAGAGTGACTGCCAGGCACAGAATAAGGAGTGTTCCCTGACCATTAATGGGTGTGAACACCACAAAAAAACAAAAAAGGATATCGTGTAAAACTTAGACTCTGTAAACTTCAATACCCTAATCATCCTAAGCATTAGCATCTGATAAAATTCATTTTAATTATATTAATGTATATAATTATTGACTACCTATTAGGCCAAATAAAGTATATATGATATGTATTTAATCATGTGGAAGTAATCTAATAAATTATATTACCTATTACTCTATAGATAAAAGTAATAAATTATATTGCCTGTTACTCTATTATAAAACTAATGACAGGAATGTCTCCAATATTTACAACAAACCTGATAAGTAGAAGATATTATTATAAACATAAAATTCATAGTGCTAGATTAAATTGAAAATGAATATACAAGCAATGATATTCAAATTTATATATTGAGTCCCATCTCTATAATGAAAAACGTATTCTTTTTCAAGCTTTCTCACTCAAAGGAATTATTCACAATCCAAGGCATATGTAGATAGGTTATAAAGAATTCTTCACTGCCTCTATCTTCCTGTCTTAAACATGGAGAGTTATAATTTCATCACATACAATGAGACAGGTTATGTGATGGTCATCTTTGGTAGGCCAGTGTGTAGTCTTTTTATTCTAATGATGCCACACCAATGTCACTGATGAAGTACACTATCATTTGGTATCTTATGGGGACATCAAGATTCAAAAGAAAAGGACATCTTTTCCCTGATGTCATGCTGATCTCTGGAGTTCACTGAACACACGTGCTTCTATTTAGTGGAAGAACATTTTTTTGTGTGTGAAAGCAGTTTTTTAGTAGAGCTAAGGGTTTGTCTACAGGATCCTTTATGATGTAGACCATTCCCAAGACATCCCTATTCAAAACCTTGAAAGTTCATGCCTCTCTAGTACAAATTATGGAAGCATAGCTCCAGAATAAATGACTGAAGTGACTAGTGTTTGCATTAGATTCACGTTTTGTTCTATCTTCATTTTACAACTAAAACCGGAAATTAAAAAGTAGATACGAAGAGAGTTTAAGTGAGCCACCAAAGATAGCACAGCAAACAAAAAAGCATATAGTTAACATTTTTAAATCTCCAAGCTAATATATATTTTCAATCTTTCAGATTTCAGATAGTTACAAATTAGTCAGTTTTAAGAGAGTTGTACCTGAAAAAAAAAATAGCAGAGTAAATGTCTTCCTTTATCTTCCTAGATATATCAAGTCAAATAAGATTTTAAAGGTGACTTATAGGCAAATTACAAGATTCTTCATTCTCCTGTGATTTTCATTCTGAAAAAAAGAATATTTGTATAATCTGAATGTGTGCTATTACTGAACAACCCAAAGCTATTTGCTAATTGGAGTTTGAGATGAATAGAAATGCTGTTGGATTTGACTCTGAAAACAAGTTCAGAGAAATGAACACACACACACACAAAAGGAAAAGATAGAAAGAAATATTGCAATATTACCGTCATTTAGAAGAAAATCTTATTAAATGACAGGATGTAGGCGGTAATCGTGTCACTAACTGTGTATCTCCATTAACAAGACACTGCTTCTTTATGGACCCTACCTATATGGCTTATCCACATTTAAGCTTATCCACTTGAGATATGTGAAGACAAGGTGAAATAAGAGAAACAGATAAAGGAAAAACTGCAATAGCAATACAACTTAACACTTATCTTACCTGTTTATTTTTGGCCACTGTGATAAATACATGTGGGGACTATTATTTAAATTCACATTTCCTGATATCTAATGGTATGATCATACTTTGCATACCTTTTAAAAACTTGACTTTAAATTTAATCTGGCACTCCCTATTCTGTCTACTTATAGTCCTTACTTCATTTTATAGGACCTATTATTTAACCCTTAAATCATGGCAATGCAGCTTCCTGCCTGATATTATCCTTATTGATTTATTCTGTTCTTTATGGTTTATTTTTATATGTATGCCACTCTTTTCAGCTGTGACACATAAACTTATGAATTACTTATGTCTTAACTCTTTGGGGTGACTGTCTTTAAAATATACAGTACTTCATCAGATGAAGATTGTACTATGTTGGTCTATTTATGTGGATTTCAATTTTGTCAACAAATTTCATGTAAATTCAAGATGTCAGACTGGAATGTGCTATATTTATTTTTAATTTTTCATCTAGCTTGGGTAATCATAAATTAATCATGTATTGTTTCACTAAGCCAGTAATAGTGACTTTCTGCCTCCTTTCTAGTAATTTGTGAAAAAAAATTGAATAAAAAAGAACTTTAACAAGTTATGTAAATTATTAGACTTAGCAATTTAAATTCTCAAAAAAAATATTTGATGGATTTTCAAAGGTGCATTCATTAAGTTTAAAATCATTTGTTTATCTCCATTAATTCATCACAATTAAAATGACAGTAATCAGAGCAAAAAATTCTGAAGAGTGAAACTATACCACAAATGATATCATGTTGACAAAATATGCATTGTGACAGATGATATTCACAGCATTAATTCGGGATCTTTGTTTGCTGAAAGAGTTGACAGTGTCTATTCTACTGAGTTAGATAACTTTCTTGAACATTTGTTTACATGTAAAATGGCAAGAAGTGAAAAAAAATTCTTTTAAATTCTAATATTTTAAAGTGTTTGATTAAGGGCTAAGAGGTAGTATAAAAAATAAGGTGTTCTCATTACATGTGGCTGATTCAGTTTGATCCTTGATGACACATGAGGTCCTGCAAGTACTGCAGGAGTGATCCCTGAAAACAGAGCCAGGAGTAAGCCGTAAGGACCATTGTAGATAGCCCCAAAACAAATAATGGAAATGTATTAAGGAAATAACAAATAGCCAAAGGTAACAGAACCTGAGGGCTGGTTTAAAGAACTGAGCTTATCCTAGTGGGAAAACTGACAGCAGGGGAAGTGGGCATAATAAGGGGGAAACCGTTCTGTTAGAGGGTGTGGTATGAAAATTTTGTGTGCATAAAACCCTATCATTAACTTTATTATAAATCATGGTGACTTAAAGAAAAAAGGGGAAAGGACAGGAAAGAAAAGCAAATAAAGAAAAGAAGAAAAGAAAGAAAGGAACAGAAAAGAAAAAAGTAGGCAGCCTCATCAGAGAAATTAAAGTTGTTCTGGTCTTATGAAGCATAGATATTATACTCCAGAAGTGAAATAGTATACACTTTAGAACTTCTCAAGGTTGGATAAATCTTTTTTTTTTTCATAAAATGATTCTCACTGGTGTACATAGAATCATTTTCATCTGAGTCACAAGTAATTTCCCACCTCGACTTTTGCATTGTATCTTGTCTATAAGAGCCTGAAGGTCACGGCAGTGGAAAGCCTGAGAGATAGTACAGCTACTAATGCTATTTTCCTTTCATGCGCCTGACGTGAGTGTGGTCCTCGGCATTCCATATGGTCCACCAAGCCTGCCCGGAGTGATTCCTAAGTGCAGAGCCAGGAGTATCCCTGGAGCACTGCTGGGTGTGGCCCCCAAACAAACAAACAAACAAAAATCATGGAAATGGACACATTGTTTTCTGCTTTGAGAACATATCCTAAGAAGGAATTCCAAGTCTACATTAAGAGTAGAGGACCTGAGCCCTGCAGACCCCGACCCGCACCCTTCCCAGTCTGAAAGCTCATGCACCCACACAAAAAGAAGCCTAGGACCTACCCTGCAGTCCCGCCCTGCCAGTCACCACCTCTGTGCCAGCCCTGACCCCAGGGCCCGTCAATCTAACCTCTAAACCCCACATTGTTTGCATGTATCTTATATTGGGGGTAAGTGGAGAGGAGCATTTCTATTTCACAGACTACACTGACTTATATGTCATTTCACTCAAGTGAGTAGGCAGCTGACAATTTTGGAAAGACAAACTCAAACAATATTGCATGATAATGAAAATAACCTGAGTAGCAGATGTCCTATTGGTAGCTACCTTGAATTAACAACCTAACAGATCTGTTGTTAATTAACTTGAAATCTAAACCTCCTCCACTGATGCCCATAAAACTTGAAGAACAATGAGGAAACTAAGGAACTCAGCTGCACACGCAGATATGGATAGAAACCCAGGAAAGTCCCTAAACCCACCAAAATCCTTAATCCTGGTCCATAAGGACCTAAAATCAACATTTACTGGCAACAGAGATTAAGCAAGCAGTTGTCAGTGAAATTAAGTAATCACTAGATGAAAACTTCAAACAATTTAAATAACTTCTTTTAAGAAGATGAAAAAAATCATACAAATGGAGATGAAGGACCTAAAACACATGCTAGCAAGCCATAGTTGCAAAATCTCACAGGGGGAGAACCATTTAGATGAACTTAAAGACAAAATATAGGCAGCATTTATAAAGTTCAAAAGGAAAAGAGAAATAAAATAATAGAAGAAAATATAAGATATTTAATGAACAAAGACAGGAATTACCTGGCATCCCATAGGGTTCTTGGCACTCCACCAGGAGTGAACCCTGAGCACGGAATCAGGAGTATGCTCTAAGCACTCCCATATGAGTCCCTCCCTGCCAAAAAACAATAACTATAACAACAAGAACTGAATGTTATCCCCAAAATCATAGGGAATGAAATTATTCATTCACTAGTATCCAAACTAAAGTTTGGTACATAAAATGAGTTATGTACCAAAATGAGTTTGGTACATAAAAATTAATTCTATTTTTTAAAGCAGGCATGCATGGATAAAAGTTGGATCATGATAGTTTAGTATGACTCTCAAAAGAATTTTGAGTTAAAACACATAGAAAGGTTACTAGTACAAATAATAGGAGCAAATGACTATCAGGAAGGAAAAAATATTACAGAGAGTAAGAGAAATGTTATGTTGTAATTTTCCCAGCATTAACAAGAACTGAGCTTATTTTTTTAAATAAAACCAATATCTTAAGTAGCTGGTCCTGGAGCAGTTTGTCATAATATTTTTGTGAACCTCTCTCTCAGTATAATCACTGAGATAATTTATTGATCAGATACTAACTTCAGAATATGGGCATTCCAATCAGAAATTGAATGGCTGAACCAATTGTATTACAGATCCACCATGCAGAAATAATCTTGGTATTTTGCATGCTCTCTCATCATTCATCATCTGTTAATCTCAGAAATGTATTTTAGTTGGGATTTGAAGCTGAGAATATTGGGGTGAGTAAGGCTACAAGTAAGCAACTATGTACCTAAGAATAATCAAGCTCAGTGATGTGAAGAGTAAAGGCTCAAGAAAGCAGCCATGCTCAGCTGGGTGAAGTGGACCAAAAGCACACATAAGACATCAGGGAAACAGCCCTGAGGAGATGAAGATTGACTTTCACTGTTCCAGACTGCTTCCAAACAGGGTCTTTCCCAAGATGTTCTGCTATGCCCACAGAGTAGGGCTCATGTTAAATAATTTGCTGGAAGAAAATGCCAAATGTCTTAGATACTAATTACATTCTTCTGTCAGAAAAAAAGAAAGAAAAATAAATTAGTGCACATACTAACAACTGTATTCTTTCTTAAAAATCAAGACCTGCTCTAATCTAAGGGTGTGCCCATAGATATAATAATTTTTAGTGGGTTTACAATATTATTAAACAAATCACAGCACAGTGAATAATTCAAATATGTTTCTGTTGACATTAAATGAAAGCACAAAAATAGAACCACATGACTTTACAGATTTTACTAAAATTAAGTTTTCTGTATATGCAGATTTACTTGACAAAAAGAAAAATTTTTTCCCAATCCAAGTCAAATATTAAAGACTTTGGAAAGTAAATGTTTTACTTTTTAAAATCACAGAAAATATCTAGATGCTAAGTTATACATATAATAATCCAGCTAATGCACTGCTAAACTAAAGAAAACATCAAAAATATATAAAAATTACACTCTTTTTTAGCGAATAAAGCAAATTGGTGATCAGTTGCTAAAGCTTAATCAGTATTATGACTTCACACAGTTTCTGGTGTTTTCTTTTTGAGACTCTGAAACCAGGCTGTTTTCACTCGGGTCTCCCCAGAGTGAGTGGGTGAGAACACTCCCTGCCCCAAGGGACCCATCCCAGGCAGCTGATCACCGCCACACTCCAGGCCACTTTTCGGATGCTCTGGCTCAAGCCTCAGGCATGAATGAAGTCCCATGGAACCCAGATAATGTGGAACTTTGTGACCTTGGACTCTGGACTCAACAGGACCAGAAGCAGAGATCCTCTGCCTGCTATCCCCCAATCTCTGGTGACCCAGGGATCACACCCATAAGCCACACCCTGCCACACCCTGCTGGCACCAGATAATCTCCTCATTGGCCACCCTCCAGATCTCAATGGCTGCTCCTCCTAGATGGGAGTATAAAATGAGACCCTCATAGCTATGCTATGGGACTCCACACCAGGATGTTTTCACTCAGGGCCCCCCAGAGGGGAATGGGTGAGAACCCTCCCTCCCCCAAGGGACCCAGCCCCGGCAGCTGACCTCCACTATCCAATTGCCACCATGCTCCAACAAATCATTGAGAGCTTTATATATATACATATATATACATGATGATGATGATATGTATATGTATACACACATATATGTGTGTATATATGTGTATATATATATATATATCTTACATACCTCTCAGAGAGCCCGGCAAGCTACCTAGAGTATCCTACCGCACGGACAGAGCCTGGCAAGCTACCTGTGGTGTATTCAATATGCCAAAAGCAGGAATGATAGGTTTCAGTCCTCTGACCCTGAAAGGGCCTCCAATTGTTGGGAAAGACAAGTAAGGAGAGACTGCTAAAATCTCAGGGCTGGGAGCAATAGAGACGTTACTGGTGTTAACTCAAGTAAATCAATGAACAATGGGATGACAGTGATACAGTGGTTTTTCAAAAAATATTTTTAAGGCACCATGATTTATTCATAGTTGAGTTCAGACATACAATGTTCCATCACAACCCTATTATCCGTGGCATCTTCCCTCTGTCATGGCCCTAGTTTTCTCCCAACCTCAGCCTACCTCTTTGAGAGGGTTATTTTTAAATTTTGTTGCTGTAATGCATGATGATGATGACGATGATGATGATGATGATGATGATGATGATGATGATGATGATGATGTTGCTGTAATGCTCTCAGTTTTGTTGGCCTATGTTTCAGACACATAGATATAGCATAGCTCACACCACGATATGTCTGAGGCCTCTGCCTCCTGCTTCTGTTACTTCCCATTTGCCTCTTTTCTCCTCTCCACCTAGTTTCTTTTCTTCCTTATTCTTCTCAGGTCATAATCTAGGGACTAGCGTAACCTAGGTATGCTTCCTTTGATAATTTACATTGCCTTGTCCTGTTATTCTATACACAAGAGATAAGTGAAATCAACCAGTATTTTTTTCTTCTTGTGACTTACTTTGCTTAACATGATATTCTCCAGTATTATCCAGCTGGAGAAAATTGGATGATTTTACCTTTCCTTCTAGCTGCGTGATATTCTGTTGTATATATACAGTACATCTTCATTATCCATCCATCTATCGTGGGACAGATGATTGCTTTTGAATCTTAGGGGTAGATTAAAAAATTGGAATTGCTTGGTCATATAGAAACTCTACTTATACTTTTCTGGGAAATCACCATACTGTTTTCCATAGAGGTTGAACATTACCATCAGCTGTGAATAAGGATTTCTTTTACACTACGTACATGCCAACACACGTTGCTTTGATTTCTTATATCTCATTGTCATCTTTACTTGGAGTCCCCTGATAATAAATGGTGATTAGCACTCTTTTATTTGCCTATTGTCCATTTGACTTTCTTCTTTTGAGAAGTTGCTTTTGGAAATGGACAAATATCCCATGTCCATGGATTAGAAGAATCAGTATTGTCCAAATGACCATCATACCTAGGTTTTTATGTTTAATGCAATCTCTAGCCAAATACAGATCACATTCTTCAAGGACTTATAACTATCAATTTCAAAGTTTGTATATCCTTGAAATATCCTGAGGGCCAAAGGCATACTGAGAAATAAGAAATTGGGAGGTACGAGTAAAGAGAGGCTTCTAAAATCTCAGGGCTAGGACGAATGGAGACGTTACTGAGATCACTGGAGAAAATCGACAATCAACGGGATGATGATGATGATGATGATGATGATGATGATGATGATGATGATGACTATAAAGTGAATTGGATAAAAAAAAATCATGGTACTGTGTAAAAAAATATCTAGCAGGGGACATGGCCGGGGAAGAGCCCTGGCAGCTCTCCTTGTCGGTCACCCCCGGGTTCGCCCCTGGGTTCGGCTGCCCCCGTGTTCAAGAGGGATGGTCCCGTGCTGCCCGCCCAGCCTGGGCGGCCCTG
Organism: Sorex araneus; assembly: GCF_027595985.1. NCBI lineage: Eukaryota > Metazoa > Chordata > Mammalia > Eulipotyphla > Soricidae > Sorex > Sorex araneus. Next base: position 84,514,792 of record NC_073302.1, on the reverse strand, counting down.
GCCATCGGGCAGACAAAGAAGGAAACGAGGGCCAAGCCGGTTGATTGATCAGTTACCGTTTATTCCATTCTCTCCACGTGCCTGTTCCAATCTCTCTGAGCCCCCCATTTCTCCTCTACCCTCTCTCACCCCCTTCACTCTTCCTTCCTAGCTCCTCACTCCTCCATCCCCCTCTTCCAATCCTCTTCTCTCTGGATTCTGACCTCTCCCCCTACTTGTCTGTCTCCACCTTGCCCTCTAGGCTACACACAGTCAGGTAGCAAAATCGACATAAGAAAGGCCTTCCTGAGGGTTGGGCATTCCAAAAGCCCTTCCTGCTGGCAAGAAGGCAAAATACCTCTTAGGGTTTTTCTCCTGCCTTAGTCCAAGAACTCATTAACATCTAAATACTAGTTATTTTTGTATGGACACAGTAAGAAATGCATTGAGGCTTGTAGGGCAGCTCGCCTGGCACCAGCTTGCCACAGACTCAGACTGCAGCACTGAGACCAGATTACTCATTCCTAACCCTAGCAGGGTCCGAATCTAGTTATCACTGTTTGGATCATGACAGCATTTGTCCATGACAAAGCTCTTAACTTATAGTTAAACATTAGGCACTTTGGCCAGGCCCATCTCAATGCCAGGGTAGCACAAATCTCACTGCTTGCCCTGGGTCCGTCCCGTCCCTCGTCGGGACCCTGCTTTGGGGGGTGCTAGGAATAAAGGGCAGCTGAGGCTTAGGTCAAGAGAACAGATGCCCAGGAGGAAAATATCATGTAGAGTCAAATAACTCCCAGGTTACAAAAGCATAGCATTTGCTACAGTCTTCCTGTGTCCATACAAAAGGATTTGGCTCTGAATAAACTATGCAAAGGACTCAAGGAGAAGAGAAAAACAATATTTACAAGTCAACAGAACACAAAGAAAGAAGTTACAAATAAACACAGAGGAATGGGGCACTGTGATGGGAGTAACCCAATAAACTTGAACTACCTGAGGCTGTTATCCTACAGTACTGAAATGAGGATAGACTCAAACCAGTATGTTAGAATTGAGGGTTAGAATTGAGGAGATATTTGCACTTAACATATCAGATAAATATTTAATATCCAAAATATATCAGGAACTCACAAAGATAAACAAAAATACACCAAAAGTTCTATCTAAAAATGAAGAGATAAAGTGTCTTATTTATCGAAAGATTTAAGACCACTAAACTCTCTTAGTTTCTACTCATTGGTTTCACATCATCAGTTCTTCTCAGATACTATGTTTATCAATTACATTGCATAAATATGTCCAATAACTTAAATATATATGAATTAGTTGACCATTAGGAGTCCAAAAAACAGTGTAATTTTTGTGTTTCTTTACAGCTTTTGGAACAATATCAATGTAGTGGATTAACTTATGGAAAGAAATTTTTGTTGTATTCCTAAATATTGACCTATAAAAATTCCCATTAGAAACAATAACAATTCATGCATGATTTTCCCATTCTTTCTGTCCCCTTCACATGTATGTGAATATATATACTTATATATGCTTATATATTTATTATTTATCATGAAAATGATCATTCGTACTATTTTAATTTCCTAGATGAGAAAACAGATAGTGAGTAATTGATTTGAATATCACTGGTGGAACATCTAGCTTACCTATGTCACTCTGAATCTTTGAAAATATAACTTAAGTAGATCATGAGTTACACATTCGTTTCATGTTTATATTTGATAGAAAATATATATTACATATCATTTTATATATGAGAGTCTGGGACAGAAGCGTTTAATATTTAATTGCTAAACAAAGTTAACTACCTACCAATTATTTTTCTCAGTATTGATTTTTTGAATTGTGATAAAGACATAGAATTGATTCTTGAAAGATTATCACAAATTTTAAATTCTGCATGAAGGATTTTTCTCTCGTGTACTTCTGAAATTGCAATTGTATTGTCAGGAATGTCAGACCAAGGAGAGGTGGATGTATGGGGGGGGCACTAGAAGAATCCATGGAGACAGTAGGAGCCACAGGAGCAATTGAAGTTGTTTTTATGCTTATCTGCTCAGAGAAGGTAACTTATTTTTCAGGAGGGTGCTGAATGATATTTCTTTTTATAAAAGGAGGGGCCATAAGCCAATTAAGTTTAGAAATGTCTACCATAGACCAAACTTAATTGGCAATCTAAACATTGGACATGGGAGTCTCCCCATGGACAGTTCCACAATAAAATTGACCACATCATATTCAGTCAAAGGTTTTGCCTGACTGATGTCGCTGTTGTCTCAAAATTCCAAAAGGGATCGGACCACCGTCTCCTTCATAGAAAATTCTACTTCACAAATCGGGGAGAAAGGACTGCCCTCTGACATCCTGATGGATCTATCACATTTTCCAGAAGGGCAATGGAGAGGATTATTAATGACTTCTATTCGGATCTCTCTGATAGCCACGTCCACCTGCCCACATACCAAATTGCACAGGATGAATATGTCATTCCCAATGTCCTCCCTTCCAAAATCCGACACACTATTTCATCGCTAAAGAAGCGTACAGCACCCAGTCCAGACAAGGTCAGACCCAAACACCTAAAGAATCTGCCGCCAGTACTCATCAATACACTGGCTCGGTTCTTCACAGGCTACCTGTCCATATGCAAGGTTCCATCCCAATGGAAAACCAGCAGGACCGTTCTGTTGTACAAGAAGGGAGACATCCACGGCATCGGCAACTGTCTCCCAATCTGCCTGTTGTCTGTCTTCTACAAGTTGTACACTCGAGTCATCCTAAATAGAATAGACAGAACACTAGATGAAGAACAACCATGCCAGCGAGCAGGGTTCTGAAAAGGATTCAGCACAATCGACCATATCCACATGGTGACCAAGCTCATTGAGGTTTTGCAAGAGTTCAAGATGCTGCTCTGTCTAACATTCACTGATTTAAAGAAGGCCTTTAATTCTGTTGAGACTAAAGCAGTCATCAAAGCCCTAGCCAAACGTGGTGGTCAAACTCAGTACGTCAAGATCCTCCATGAGCTATATTATTGATTCACCACCAGGATCTCACCTTTTTTCAAGGAAGTGATCATTGACATAAAGAGAGGGGTTCGGGAGGGTGACACCATTTCATCAAAACTCTTCAGTGCCACCCTCGAGAACATCATGCAATGACTGGAATGGAAAGGAATGGGATTGAAGATAGACGGTCGGCAACTACATTACCTCCCTTCGCTGATGACATCGTTCTCATAACACCAAACATTAGTCAAGTGGCACAAATGCTGACTGACTTTAACTGCGAATGTGGAAAGGTCAGACTGCAGATGAATCTCACCAAAACAATATTCATGAAAAACGAACTAGTCCCTGACGTTCCATTTGCTCTCAATGGAACAAACATCTCTGAATGCAGTAGCTATGTGTACCTGGGTCGAGAACACAACATGAGGAATGACTTGGTGGCAGAACTGCATAGGAGGAAAAGAGCAGTGTGGAACACCTTCAAGAGCATCGAAGAAGTGGTTTAGAGGACAAAGAACCTCCGGCTCCAGGCACATCTTTTCGATTCCAAACTTCTTCCACACTAATGTATGCCTCAGAGACCTGGGCCCTGAGAAAATAGGATGAGAATGGTATTCAAGTATCCCAGAGAGGTATCAAAAGAGCTATACTTGGAGTATCACGTTTTACTCAAATGAGAGAAAGATTCCAGAGTTCCGAACTCTGTCAATGATCAAGAATCAGGGACACTGTCTCGTTTGCCAAGGCATCAAAAATCAGATGGGCCAGACATGTAATGCGATTTAGAGATGACCGCTGGACTAGAGCTGTTACTAACTGGATTTCATGGGACATCAAAAGACCATGTGGCCACCCACCTACAAGATGGTCAGACTTCTTCGTCAAAACCCTAAGCGAATGGTTTGAGGCTCTTGGTGTTTCTGGAGCGAGCAGATGCAATTGGGCTACACTAGCATGCGACAGGAATGAATGGAGATGTTATTGGTGCCTGCTTGAGCAAATTGAAGATCTACAGGATGACAAGTGATACAAGTGATAGAAGATTATGCTATGTGCAGTGTAAAAGATTAAACAGAGATTAAAGTGCCCTGTCAGGACATTTAGAGGCATATATAAAAATTATTATTATACATGTTTGCCTTGTATGCAATCCCAATTATTACTCTAAAATGTTTGTTTAGGAGAGTTAGGAAATTTACTAATATAGACTAATTTTAAAATGTAATCTTAGGAGAGATTAAAAGGAGAAAATGTATTAAAGAAATACACACCTTAAGAATGGAAAAAAGAGAAAAGTTATCAAAGATGTTGCTATCTTGCTTCAAACTAGTTAAGACATATTCCATATAAAAAATAAAATTGAAATATTACTTCACAAATCAGAAAGTGAACAAAAGAGGACCAAGACCATAGCATTCAACAATAATAAAATACCATGTTGAAGCCTGATAGAAGAAAGGCAGGATATCTAAATTCCTAGTTTTGTTTCTGATTTCTCTGCCAAGTATTGAACAATCATTCATAAGGGAATACAAAATCCAGGAGTAGTAAAGTTGCTTTATATGAATTCAAGTCATTTGGCTTAGATTAATTGTATCCCAAGGCTCTAAGAAAACTTATAAATGAAATCACTCAACAACCATCCTTGTTTTATGAGAAATCTTAGCAAAGGGCAAAAGAGCCTGAAAACTGGCAGAATGCCAGTGTCAGACCCACTTTCAAGAGGAAAATGATAGGTTTGGCAAACAAAGCCCTAGATACAGGATAGATTACTAAAGCAATGGAAGTTGAGTATTTAGAAAAGGAGGCAGCCATCATAAACTAAGAACGGTTTTTGTTCTGAGCGGATTATAGCTCTTGTCTAATGGGAAAAGTCAGGAAAGAAGCCTTTAGGGACATCAGTGAATCCAAAAATGATTCTCTTTTTAGACCCTGTATTAAATAGTAATGGAATTAAAAGGAAAGATGATATATTTAGTAACAAATGGATATATTTTACATAAGAAATATTGAATAGCATATTAATGCATTGATCTCATCCCAGAAAACCATGTTGATTTGTATAATAGGTTAAATTGTTCCCTGTAAAATATGTCAACATTTTATTCCCCAATACCTAGAGATGTTACCTTAATTGGAAATAGTGTCTCTGAAAATTTAATCAAGTTAAAATGAGGTCTTGAGGATAGGACATTACAGAAAATAACTATTCTTTGTAAGAATCAAAAAATATATTTCAACACAGAGATATCAGAGAAATGCAACTGATGGAGATTGAGATTAAAGTGCTGTATTCACAAGCAAGGAATGCCATGCATTGCCTACAATGTATGAACAAATATAGAGAAGCCAGAGAAGATTGTCACCTATCAATGTCATACAAAAAATGGCACTATAAACACTTGGTTTTCAGATTTATAGTCTTTGTGATTGTGAGAAAATACATTTTTTATTTAAACCATCCACTTAGATTGCATGTCATTCTCTCCCAGAAGGCAGCATAACATGACATTCTCCATAGCCATGCCACTGGACCTCGCCCCAGGCTGTTTCACTTGGAAGGCCCCAGAGAGGGGCGGGTGAGAGCCTTCCCTACCCCAAGGGACCCAGACCCGACAGCCAAAAACCTCCAGAACTCAACCACTGCCAAACTCACAGCTGCCCTCCACACGCTCGAGCCAAGCCTGTAAGTGAACCTATTCCTGGACCTTCATACCACACACCCTACCCATACTTCAAGACTATTGCACCACATTCGATGGGGTTCAAAGTAGGAGGCAACCAATCTTAGAGTGATTTTTTTACAGACATATATATGTATATATATATATATATATAATAGCACACAAGGCTCAACCTTCAACAATATGTTACTGATCTCTTCTAAAAGGACTTAATGGCTCCTGGGAGAAATACAACAATCTTTTCCCTCTTTTGTCTAAGGATACTATTTTGTAGTCTTCTCAGTGGTTTTTCATAACAAACAATATAAAATATATTATTTCAGTTCTGCTTTGGGCAGGAACTGGGTTTCGGGATTGAAACATCTGAAGTAAGGTGACAGAAGGTGGTGGGATTGGTGTTTGAATAATAAATGTAATCAAATATTCTGAACTACTTTATAAAATAAAAAAATTTTAAATAAAAATAAAAATAAACCATCCACATAGCTACAGTCTCCCTATGATACTCGTCTCACAGGTGTCTCCCAGAACCAGGATCCTGGTTCTGATTCTGCCCATTTAACATTCCAAATGGTTTGGATAATTAAAGACCAATTAAAAAAAAAGAACAAAAAGTTACAAGAATAAAAATGTACTAAATTTAACAAAATTTCAGAATATTTAAAAAATCAAATGCTGTAAAAACTACAGAATTTATTCATATTTTCAAAATTTTAGGTGTCCATTTATTTTTAAGAATTAATATTAAAATACCAGTGATAGGGGCCAGAGCGATAGCACAGTGGGTAGGGCGTTTGCCTTGCACGCGGTCGACCCGGATTCGATCCCTGGCATCCCATATGGTCCCGCAAGCACTGCCAGGAGTAATTCCTGAGTGCAAAGCCAGGAGTAACCCCTGAGCATCGCTGGGTGTGACCCAAAAAGAAAAAAATAAAATAAAATACGAGTGATAGAGAGCTGGAGATATTGTATTGCTGGTAAGTCACTTGCCTTGCATACAACAGACCCAGGTAGATATTGCACACCACTTATGGTCCCCTGAAGCAATGCAGAACTGTCCCATATCCCCTGAGTACAGAGACAGGGGTTAACCTGGTGTGTGACAAAAAAATAAAAAACAAAAAACAAAAAATAAATTAATAACATAATGGGGTGTAGAGATAATTATGAGTAGGATGTTTGCCTTGCATGCTACAATCCAAGTTAAAATCCTGACACCCTATATGGTCCCTGAGCCCACCAGGAGCGACCACTGAACACAGATCCATGAGTACATACTTAGCATCACCAATTTTGGACCCAAAATGAAACAAAAAAATTAATGATATATATTCTATCATTCTACCACCTTTCAGGATCAGGGGAATGAGACCTATCATTACTGTTTTTGGCATTTGAATGTGCCATGGGTTGCTTGCCAGGCTCTTCCCTTTCAGGCGGGACAGTGAGACAGTGATACCTACCACCTTAATAAGCATGATGAAGGAGTTATTTAATGCATACTTTCTAATGCAACAGAACTAAATAATAAGGCCTTGTTCAGATTAACGTGAGCAAAAAAAGAGGTAAAGCCATATCAAAGTTGGAAGAGTTTAAGGTGGCAGAATTTAATATGTAGAAGAGATTAATCAAAACAGGTGCTATAACAATTACTGATACAAAGGTCTTTCTGTCACCTCAGGATATTGGACTATTTCAGAGTCTCACACTGCCATTGTTAAGATGCAGCAGCAGCAGTGTGCTATCTGCCATCTCTCATATTACAAATAAAGGTGTCAGTGTGTCTAGTAACATAAATGTAATATTCAATTGATTCTGAGATACATTTCCTCCATGTTTGTTTTTACTAAAATATCCTAGGTTTTTTAAGATGCTTCACATATTTATTTTTTTAACTTATGCACCACAATGTATAATGCTATTAATAATAGAGTTTCAGGCAGACAATATTTCAACAACCACCCACCACCAGTGTCAGTGCCCCTCCACCAATGACCCAAGTCTTCCTCCCTCCAAATTAGAAAAGAGGTTAAACCATTACTATTTGCAGATGACATGATAATATTGTAGAAAAAACAAATAATCCACTCAAAAACTCTCATAAACAATAAACCAATACATGAAGTTAGCAGACTACAAAATTAGCATACAAATCTGTGGTATTTCTGTAGGCAAGTAATGAACTAGATGTGAAAGGAATAAAAAGAGATAATCCATTTCAAGACTGTGTTCAAAAACATCAACTATCTAGGAACCAACTTGACAAAAAGTGTGAAAAATTTGTACCCTAAAATCTGTAAGTCACGTATAAAAGAAATAGAAGGAAAAATCAGAAAATAGAAAAATATTTACAAGTGAATGGTTTGGAAAATTTAATATTGACATAATGACCTTCCAGCGCGGTGCATTATATAGATTCGGCACAATATACATGTTAAAATTACAAACTCTCCTGAAGAATTTGGAAGAAACTCTACCAAAGTTTTTATAGAACCATGAAACTCACTGAATAGTCAGAGAACTCTAGAAGAAGTAAGTTGGTAGGTATTGGATTTCCTGACCTTGAAATGGTATTATAAAGCTATTGCAATCAAAACTGAAACAATGTGGGGCTGTAATACATGGACTTGCACACCAATGAGCCAGAATAGAGTCTTGAGATAAACCTCAGAATTATGGACAAGTAATCTGAGACAGAAAAGAAATGAAGCATGAAAAATCTCTTTAACAAATGGTGGTGGGAAAACTTAATAGAGAGAAAGAAAGAAGAAAGGAAGAAGGAAGGGAGGAAGGAAGGTAAGAAAAGGAGGGAAGGAGGTAAAGTTTAATGCTTGCACAAAAGTTAACTGAAAGTGGATTAAATACCTTGGAATTACACCAGAATCTATAAAATATGTAGGCAGAACCCTTCAGAAAATGGACCTTTGATAGGTCTTTAATTATTTCGCTCCAGAAATAGACAACAGAAATAAAACTAAACAAATGAGACTACCTAAAATTGAAAGGCTTTTATATGCAAGAGAAGCTCAAACTAAAACAACAAAACTCCCCTGTGAAATGTAAGGAAATATTCATATATAAAACATAAGATAAAATAATACTTTTTTAAATTGAATCACCATGAAAAACACAATTACAAAGCAGTTCATGGTCGGGTTTCAGTCATACAATATTTCACCACCTATCCCTCCACCAGTGCACATTTCCCACCACTAATGTCCCCAGTTTCCCTCCCCCCACACTGTTCCCCCACACACAGTCACTCTGGCAGGAGGCACTTTCCCCTGCCCCACATTCACTCTGTCTCTCTCTCTGTCTCTACTGCTGTCTCTCTTTCTTTTTCTCTGTGTCTCTGTCCCTGTCTCTATCTCTATCTCTCTCTATATCTGTCTCTGTCTCTCTGTCTCTGTATCTCTGTCTGTCTGTCTGTCTGTCTGTCTCTCTCTCTCTCCTTTTGGGCATTATGGTTTGCAATACAGATACTGAGAAGTTATCATGTTTGTTCCTTTACCTACTTTTAGCATGCAGTTCTTATCCAGAGTGATCATTTCCAACTACCAGCTCTCACAAAGCTCAATAACAATAGTATGCACTGTTGAGCTTTGTGAGAACTTTATAAATATTGACTATTCATCCTTTAGTTAAAGTTTTATACTTAAATATTTTATTCTTCCAATTGGATTGTGCCTTCTTATTTTAGCTTGAGTTTCTTTTGATATGCAAAAACCAATTAACTTCCTATAGTCCTGCCTGCTTATTTTTGTTTTGTTATCTTTGCAAATGAAACAAATTGTGTTTTGAAAATAGGATTACCACTTGTAAAAAATGAAATGAGATCCATGTCTCACAGAGTACAAAAAAATATTGAACACCACACCTAACACCTAAAGATTCGACCACCAAAATCCATAGAACTCATTGAGTAAAACATAGGCAAAACTTTGCAAAATCAAGACCTCAAAGATATCTTCAATGATCTCATACCACTAGCAAAGATGGAAAAGCCATTGTTGTTGTTGTTGTTTTTTTAATGAGAGAACGACCGTTAAGTGTTCCTGCAAAGTTGCTTTAGACATATCAAATGTCTTCAGGTCTTGTTTGAAAGCATTTTATCCTTTCTTCAAATCACGAATCACGAATCACGAAATCCCATTGATTGTCGATTTCTCTAGCGGGTTCAGAAACATCTCCATTCGTCCTATCCCTGAGATTTTAGAAGCCTCTCTTCACTCTGCCCTCCCAGCGATGTCGCATTGGAGGCTCTTTCAGGGTCAGGGGAATGAGATCCAGCTTGTTACTGGCTTTAGCATATGAATACATCATGGGAAGCTTGCTAGGCTGTCCCATGTGGGCAGGAAACTCTCAGTAGCTTGCTAGTTTCTCCCAGAGGGAGAAGTAGGTTGTAAGATATTGCGCGGCTGCTTTGCTCCTGGAAGCTTGCTTTTAAGTCTCTGGATGTTGGCCCTTGATGGGATTACACACACCTGGGTTCCTCTGCTGGTACCTTCATGCATGAGGCTTGTCCGAACATGTGGAGAGGGGTTTTCAGCATGGCTGTGACTAGGTTCTTGTGGTCTTAGGCCACCGGGAACTCTGTTCGAGGTGGGGAGGGAAGCTGGAGCTCATCCCCTCCGAGGGACCCCGGGGAAGACAGCCAGGCATTCGGGCAAGAGACTCTCTGCTTTTGTGATTCATGTGATCGTGTGAAATTTGAGTATTAATTCCATACCTTTTCCCCCTTAAAATTGTATTTTGTTAAAACATTATTTACAAAGTTATTCATAGTTGTTTTAGGAACACAAAGTTCCATCACAGATCTCTTTGCACAGAGGACTTCATTTGAGAATTCTGTTGTGAATTTGATGTTTCCCTTATATTTGAGGTTCTGCTTACCATTTTGACTGCAATATTTTGTCCTGGTGTTCTTATTGAGTTGATTTTGTTGGTACCCTTTGGACCTATTGAATCTGTGCAAAGATTTCACTCTAGACTCTGGATGTATTATCAGCTACTATCTCTTCCATCAGTTTTCCCCCTTTCTTATTATCCTTTCCTTCTGGTATCCCTATGTTTGGCAATAATTCCTATTGCTGATAAATATCTACATTTTGATCAAATGTTTTACATCTCTTTTCTATTGCATTTGGGGGTTGATGTGATAGCTTGTGTTTTGTCTTCAAGTTCATTGATACCGTTTTCAACCTACTATACTCTGGTGCTATGACTTGCTATTATATTTCTCAATTTACAGCTCATCCAATTACTTTTGGATGAATACTTTCAATGTTCTGCACTAATTTTTTTGTCAGCTGTCTAAATTTCTCTTTTAGTACTTCTTTCATTCCTTTTACTTTGCAGGGCCTATTCTGAGCTAATTCTTGAGCAGTGTAGAGTTGATATATTCAATTACTTACCTAAAAGTCTGTCCCCGTCTACTGAGCAGCTGAATTCTGTTGTTGTCTCATTATTTTTAGAGTTTTGTGTGTACTAACAGTAAAGTCTCATATTCCAGACAGTCTGCATTAAGATCAAATATGCTATTCTCGCTATATCAGGCTGTTCTTTATGCCTCTATTGATTTCTGGCCAATTCTACCAACTTGTGAAGAGATTTCAGCAGCATATCGTAGGAGAGTTCTCAGTCCCTTGTTATAATGGCAGAAACACAGTGGGTAGAGTGGATTGACAGCAAGATTGACAGGGTGCAGCACAGGAGGGTTAAAGTGTGTGAGGTAGATGAAAAATGTTATAGAACTTCTTATCCAGTGACTTGGCATGAAAACGGCTGCCTGAAACAAGCAGAGGCAGATAAAGTTTGGAGCAAGCTTCCACATAATCTGAAACTGAAGAGGCACCAGTGGAGCCGAGGCAGATCAGGATGGACACCCTGACCTCAGATAGGGAACAAGCCCCAAACTCTCTCATTTAAACATCCCTGAAATCAGCAGTTGTCTTACATTTGCTGCCTGCAGGTTGGCAACATTAAAGAGCTTTGAACCAAGTGAATGGACAAGTTTGTCCATAGCTGCTTACAGTCTTGTCATTTCAGTTGAATATGTACATTGTGGTATCACTTCATGTTGAGTTTAATTTCTAATGTCTTCAAAATACTGTAGTTTGATTTGTCAAAGAACTGAGACATGAACAAAGACATGTGAGTAGAAATGTTTAAATATTAATTAGCAGAGCAATGTTAATTATGGGATAAAAGACTGAAATTTTGTGTTTATTTTACAATGTTGCAATCAAATGCTTTAATAGTCAGAAAATAATAGGGAATTTTGTTACATTTTGTAACTTAGTTACATGATTTAAAAAAAAATAATTGCCTAGTTCCTGCTAAGCAACAAAATTAAAAGCAAAATGTGCCACCATACTTCTTAGAATATATGAAAAAAATCTCCAAAATGAAAAAACAAGCTTTTGTTACCTATTTTTGAATGCATCTAACAAGCATTTTAAGATGTTTAATCATAATTTAATTGGCAGAATTTTTATTCTGAGAGGAATATAACTAATGATACATCATTATAATTAATAATTTTAGCTATAATTTTGAATGATACTTTGTATATACAGAACATTATAATTTGCAAGCAGTTCCACAAATATTATTTGAATTATCCTCAATAGTTAGTATAACAGGGGTGGAGCTTTTAAAAACAACTGACAGAGGAGAAAAGTAATGCCCTCTAGCTAACTTGCTTATTGTCGTGTTTAACACGTGATAAACTGGTTCTAGAGTTAAAGACTACTGGTTCTGATTTCAGGGAATTTTGTTACTTAAAGGATGGCAGGACCAAAATTTTTATCTTAGAAATATTTAAGTAAATGAAGGCATATTAAAACATAAAATCAATAAATAAAATTCAGGAACACTTTATATTTTAATGTATAAATAATACAAACAGTAAATAATCCTTTCAAAGCCAATTTTCTTTTTACCTAGTACAAGAAGGGATAAATAGAAATTCAACATGTTGTTACATGTCATACAAAAAAAGTTTTTTTCTCCTTGGAAAGAATTAATAGCTTTGCTATTTCACCACTAATAAAGTTAATGCAATTTTGAAATTGGATATTGCAAAAACTCATAATCTACGTTCACTCAAATGTATAATGCAAACATAAATTATGAAATTTTCTGCATATCCTCTAAGGAAAAAATTAGCCTCTTGAATTTCTCTGCATATACTTGATATGAAGCACACAGATATTCTGATTCCTAGAATTTAAATGCAACTTAAATTTAAGAATTACAGTATTTTACTATTTTAAGTACTATCACAAATCTCACTAACTTATGTTACTCATGCTATATCATAATATATCTTTCACTTTTATTGGGAAATAATTGACAAAAATCACTCTAATTTTAAGGTACATAGAATGATTGCTTTTTATATGTTATAAAAAGATATTTCATCACTAATAATATTACAAATAAAAATTTTAATCTTGACAAGTCATATGAGGACTTCATCACATCATTACCACAACATCATCACCACTACTATTATTATTATTATATCATTGCCACTTTATAATCACTCCTTATCACTACCATGAATAGAATCATGATCCCATTGCTCTCACATTTGTCATCAGCATCATCAGCATCACCACTCTCACTACCAGCCTCTGAAGCTTCACTTGTCAAAATGACCTGAAGAACTGTATCATTTCTCTGAATGTCAAAGAAATCAACTGAGATTCAGAGAAATCATAGAGTTTTCTAGATTAGCCTGAGAATACGTGAAGGAGCCTGTTCAACAATTTCCTTCCTCTAACTCCAAATCCTAGGACTCCATATAGTTACTGTTATCACTCCTGCTTATATCTTTTGAAAGAAACGGTAAAGATAAGGACTTTATTCACTGTATCACTGTATTACTGTCATCCCGTTGCTCGTCGATTTGCTCGAGCGGACACCAGTAATGTCTCCATTGTGAGATTTGTTGTTACTGTGTTTGGTATATCGAATATGCCATGGGTAGCTTGCCAGGCTCTGCCGTGAAGGACCTTGTTATATTTTAATAATTATGTAGTAAAGCAAGCTTCAGATACAATTTACTTGATCTGGGTAACTAAATGTTTTTAGAACTATACACTAAAGGAAAAGCCATTCATTTTATTATAGCATTTTATCTAGATCATAATTTAAGCCTTAAATTCTGCATTATTGATCATTTCTTAAAAACTCCATGTTTACAGGATTTATCAACATTTAATATTTTAAGTAAAATGTATTTATTGTAAAGTGAGTAGGATAAGATTATAAAGTCTATATTATTTTTAAAATATTAATAAATAGGAATATTTAAATCCATTGTTGGACTCTATAAAACCCATTGCCTAAACAGGCTCAAGGACTGGAACAAGGAAAAGTATGTTTTAGTAAGATTTTAGGTGTTAATTTACTGCCAGATATTTATGTCATCTGCTCATTCATGCAAATCAAGAAATTAACCTCATCCTTAGTAGGTAGGACTGTGCAACAAAAACAAAACAAAAACAAGATCAAAAGGCAGAGAATGGTAGGACAGCTAGGAAAAATGAATCCACCTGAATCCACCTTTCTGCAGCCTAAAAGAGACATATCTGAACAATCATCATAAGCATGAGCTAAAGTCAAAGAATGGAAAACAATTTAAAAAGAAGAAAAAAATCCCTCACAAAGTCTGGGTGTCCATGCTTATATCAGATAACACTGATTTCAAATTTAAGAGACTGCAAGGAATACATGTTATTATTTAATGATCTTAGAGTCTATACACCAAGAACCAATATAGATAAACCTAATGAAAATTCATCAAAATAGTTTTTAATTACTAATCAAGCTGGAAAAAGGCATTGAGAGCAACACAATAATAGTAGAAGATTTTTTCAAAGTTTTATTTATTTTAATGTAAACAAAAGCCACAACTGGTAATACATCTGTAGTTGGAGTTGATTGTATGACATAGCTCCATATTAAGACCATAAGTATAAAAAATCAATTTTTATGTGAAAATGGTTATGTATCATCATGGGATTGTTAAATCCTTATCAAAGAATTTGTTAACCTGTCTGTTGCTAGTTGAGCCTTCTATGTTGTTATTTTTGCTTGTTGGATTTAGATGTCTTCTATATTACTTGTCTCTTTGAGTTGATGTACTCCTACTAGAATTTTGATATTAAGGAATTGGAAGATTCTGTGTGGTTGAATCCAAAGCTGCCCAATCCAGAGACTTAAGCATCTATGGGATGAGCCAATAAGTTAACAAGGCAGTGGCTGAGGGAGGTGAGCATGGCTACTGGGGGTTCTGGATGTGTGGGGAGGTGAGACTTACCACCCCCACTCTGAGAAGACACCAGAGTTCTCATACTGAGATCTGGGGTACCTGTATTATTCAAAGTTTGATGTTTGTACTCTCTGTAGTAGAGTAGAGAGTAGAGTCTCTTGCCCACGAGCCTGGCTGTCTTCCCCGGGGCCCCTAGGAGTGGGTGGGCTCCAGCTTCCCTCCCTGCCCTGAGCAGAGCACCCGTGGCCGAAGACTTCCGGAGCCTAGCCACAGCCATGTTCAAGGCCCCTCTCCACACATTGGGACAAGCCTCACACATGAAGGTACAGGCAGAGGAACCCAGATGTGTGGGACCCAGGGCTGAGACCTCAAAGCCTGCTCGGATCAGGACTGGGCCTCATCTGCCCAGATTCCCCATTTTCCAGTAGCTAGGCGGTCATACCCAGGGACTGCCCCCAGCGCCGTGTAGTCCCACCAATGGCCAACATCCAGAGACTTAAAACCAAGCTCCCAGAAGACATCTTATAGCCTACTTATTTCTCTGAGAGAATCTGGCAAGCTACCGAGAATTTTCTGCCCACATGGGAGAGCCTCGCAAGGTCTCTATTGTGTATTCATATGCCAAAACTAGTAACAAGCTGGGTCTCATTCACCTGACCCTGAACGAGCCTCCAATGCAGCATCATTGGGAAGGACGAGTAAAGAGGCTTCTAAAATCTCAGTGCTAGGACGAATGGAGACATTACTGAGACTGCTCAAGAAATTTGACGATCAACAAGATGATGATGATGATGATGATGATGATGATGATGATGATGATGATGATGATGATGATGTCTCTACGGAGAATATGAGTGATATGGTGCATTTGAGCTCTTTTCATGGCTGCAGAGGTGGGATGTGAGTGCAGATGCTGGGGCTTTGGAAGGATGGATATTAGGTGCACAAGCTGAGAATTCTGGTGACTTCTTGAGTCAGTATAGGCAGCCTCCCCTTATTTCCAGAAACCCTGTCAGCCACAGCCACCATCCACAGTTGCAGTTCAGGTGTCCCACTAAATGTCCAAATAGGTACGTACTGAACAGCTAAATTTCAGAGTAACACCTGTCCCCACAGTTACAAACTTAGGAACACTCTGGGGAGGTAGGTAAGCTGAGAAGCCGCCCTGCTAAAGCCATGGCAGCTGCACACAAACCCTAACAGTAAAAGATTTTAACACTCCATTCTCACAGCTAGATCTATTATGTACAATTCTCAAGAAAACACTTAAAAGAATAACTGGAAGAGATGGGTCTAACTTATATAGAGCATCATTCATCGCCCTAAAGTAGAGCACATGTTCTTTTCTAATGTACATGAACGTTCTCTATGATAGAACACTTGTTGGGTCAAAAAACTTGCTTCCACAAAATTAAAAAGGGAGAAATAATGTGAGCTGTCCTCTTAGACTAAACAGGTCTGAAAGTGAAAATTAATCACAAACAGAAAATGGGAGAAAAATATGAGACATTTGAAAATAAAATAAAATACTCCTGAACAACCAGTGAGTCAAACAATAAGTCAAAGGAAAAAATAAAATTCTTCTGGGAAAAAAAGTGAGAATGAAGATATATATTAGTAGAAACTATGGGACACAGCACAAACAGTAATAAGAGAGGAGCTCAGTGCTTTCCAAGTGCTCACAAGAAGAGCCTCATAGCAAAATTTAGGGCGAGAAAAAAATGCCCAACAAAGGGAACCCAAAGTAAATAGAAAAAAGAAAGTAATGAAACAAACACAATAAAACATAAAAGTTTAATAATTCAAACATCAGACTTACAAATAAATCTTGGAAGAGAGCAACATGCTGCAGAGATGCCACCTCAGCCAGCGCCAGGCTCACTTCTTCCAGCAAATCTCAGAGAAGGGCAGGTGCATGGAAGGCCAGCAGGCACAAACTCTAGAACCCAAGCACCACCAGGCTCATTGCCTATGTTCACCTAGTCAAGATGAGTCCCCTCACGCATGAGAATGAATCTGCTGAAAAACCCAGGTATGCAGATTTTGTGACTAAATCCTGTAGATTCACACAAAGTCAAGAACGGGCCTCTCCCCGCATCTCACTGTGCCTCTGGCTGCCTGGCAGTCACACCCACAAACCGCCTCTGGACCCCATATAAGTGCATTGGTGACCATGATCCAGAGACCATTAAATAAATCCCAGAAGATGCCTCTGGACACTAAAATCACTGTTCAGTTTAAATTTTACTCCAGTTCTAACACCCTATTTAAAATTTTAGAATTTCTGGAACTTTATGCCACTGATATACCAAGAGTAGCACAGCACATTTGATGTTGATGGTGTGTAAAGTAGAAGGCAGAGGAAAAGTCACTTCTTTGAAGACATACAAATGACCTAGGCATATGAAAAGTAAATACTCTCTATCACTGATTATCAAGAAAATGTAAATCAAAACAATAAGTTATCATCTCACATCAGTGAGACTGATACAAATAAAAACAAGCAAAACAATTCGTTTTGATATGGATGCAAAGAAAAAGGAACCCTCATCAACTGCTGATGGGAATGTCAACAAGTGTAAACTCTCTATGGAAAACAATATGAAGACATCTCAAAAACTAAGAATTAAGCTTTCATATGGCCCAGGGCGGGTAGTCATTACTTGATCACCCTATAATTTACATATCCTATCCAGTTATATGAATATTTTTGAATGAATTCTATATTATTCTTTTACTATACTGAATAATGAATGATCTAGATAAGCAGTCTATGTCTTTTTGGTCTCAAAGGCAAAGAAAATTCATTCAAGATTCTGTTTAACTGAAAGCAATAAAATATAGTTAAACATGGTTGTTATAGGTAATATTTGTCAAAACAATTACACTGAACAAATTCAAATTCTATAGACTAGAATATTATATATTATATTTCTGAAGTTTTGTAGATACAATGCTATATGGGTAATATTTGGAAATTGGATCATTAAATTTTTTGCAATAAATAGAAAAATTATAAAATAAAATAAGGTATACAATTCTGTGAGTTTTGCGTATTCACAGTTGTGCATCTCTGTTTAACTTCACAACATTCTGAAGAACCAATAAACCCAGGAGTAACTATGCCCCCCCACTTTTGAAAACCACCAATCTCTTTATATATATATACATATATAAATATATATGTAATACATATATCATATATGACAGCGATATAGTGATTGACTTTTTATTCATCTAATTATCTATTTATATCTATCATTTTTGATTGTGGGAAATATATGTAACAATTTTTTGTCATCTTAACTATTTTAAGTGAACAATTCAGTAGTATTTAAGTATATTCACTTGTGTATAATTATCATCAGTTTTTTGAACAACTTTTTATTTTACTTTAGTTGGAGAACACTATAGGTGGTGCTCCAGACAGAGTCCTGAGTGTGCTTTCAGGGATCAGTCCTGGCAGTGCTCAGCAGATCACGTGAGGTGATTGAACCCTGACATACTACATGCAAAGCAAATGCCCCACTGCTGTAAAATCTCTTCAGTCCCCTATTTTCAATCATTTTTTATAATCTCAGGAGAAACTCTTTTCTCTAAATCATTGGTAACCTCAATCCTAACTTCTCCATCTCTATGATTTACCTTACCTGGTACCTCATATGAAAATCATACTTTGTTCTTTATGAAATGCTTATTGCACTTAGAGTTATGTTTTGAATCCCTTCTATTCTGTCGCATGAAAATGATTTTGTTATTCTCCAAAGCTGAATAATGATCCTCTATATGTATGAATATTCCACATTTTATCTGTACCTCTGTTTAGTGGGGACTAGGAATGCCCTACATTTGGATATGTAAATAAAACTGCTCTGTAGATTTACATAGATATCCAAGTTCCTGCTTTCATCCCCTTATAAATAATTTATACTTTTATTTTAGGTTTGGGGGGTCACACCCAGCAGTGCTCAGGGTAGCATCTGGCTCTGTGCTCATGAGCCACCCTGTCAGTGCTTCAGTAACTATTTACAATGCCAGGATTCAAGTCAGGGTCTTGGTTGATGTTGCAGCCACATGGAAGGCAAATGCCTGGACCTTTGTACTAGCTCTGAAGCCCATTCGCTTTTACTCTTCTTATTTTTAAAAACTAATCTTTTTAAATTTTGTTTTGTTTTTAAGCTATACCTGAAGGTACTCTGGACTTACTCTTGACTGCACCAGATCACTCCTGGCGGTGCCAGGTGGACTGTAGAGGATGCCAGGGATTGAACCCAGCCCGCAGCATGCAAGATAAGCAGTTTACCCACTTTACTGTCTGGCCCTTGGCCCCCTACTTCCATCCTCTTAATATATATCTAGGAGAGAAAATACTGGATCATATTGCAATCTTATGTTTGATGTTTTGAAGAGCTTCTAAATTATTTTCTACAGCAACTGCATTATTTTCATTTGCCCCAACAATGTACAAACATGCCACTTTCTTAGCTCTTCAACTAAGAGCTTGGTTGGGTTTGTATGACTTCCCACTGTGGCCATGGTCCATTTTTAATTAGTTTTTAATATAATAGTGTTTTATTGTAATAATTTTCTATATATTACACATATTTATTTTGATCAAACATCTGATATTTGTTGATAATGCGCAGCATGACATGACATCTGACAATATTCCCTATAATGGTTTCTTTTTATATACTGCTAGAGAATTGCATATTTCAGAGTCTTGTGGAGTTAGAGTGGGATGTTGAGGCATGGAGGGGATGACAGGTGATCCAGGGACACTGAAGCGAAACAGAAAGGGACACAGGTGAATGTGGTGGCGGAATGTTGTATGTATTAAACTATATCGTAGATAGCATTGTGAAAATGTAAAACACAGTGACTAAAATTAAGTGAAAATAGTGAGTAAAGAGAAGTTCACATGTGGGGTTAACAGCATGTTACTGAATTTACTAAATAAATACAACTTTATTTGTTGTCTTTTTTTACAAGTAAGTTTTCAGAACAAATGTCATTGCTGTCATGTCCCTTTATTCATGCTATACCTCATATATGAATTTTCATTTTTAAGGTCTGTTACTTTAAAAGCCATTCTCAACCTCCAGATACTACTTTAAAATTCACAGAAACTTCCAACAGTTGGAATAGAAGCTGCCGTTTGGTTATTAATGAAGAATTCTGAAATGACAATTTTAGGAACCATGGAATGGTGGAAAATGCTGTTTTATTATATACTGCAAACCTCCAGGCACAAAATAGGCAGCAGTACAGAGAGTGGGACTGGTCTGAGAGGGGCTAAAAAAATACCTTTCTACTTCCTTATCACAGAACATGTCAGGACAGCGCTAAGGATTCCCATTCAAATCGAGTAGCCATGGACAGTCCAGATGGAATACAAATAGACACAGGAGAAGTAGAGCAGGGTTAGTGAAGTGTGCAGTTGGCGAGATTGATGTTGATACCCTTCACTGCCAAGTGAAATGCCAATAATGCTTGTATAGCATTTTGTGAGGGCAATGGGAGTATTGATTCCTGAGCAATAATAAAGAATGAAGCTGCTCTCTCAGGTATAAAAATATTGGCAACTGTTACAAAGAATTGACTCATAGAGGCCTGAGTACTGGCCTATCTTAATACAAATAATTCAGGCTTCAGGAGGATTTCAAGATCAGCCAGGCATGCTTCTCAGGCACAGACTGCTATTAATTTACCCAATGTTTTCCCCTGCCTCCCAGTCTATCAACCAATTGGTCTTAGTAGAGCAAAAGCTAAGTAAATTCATGAGGTTTCACCAAGAGTTAGAGAGGACATAAAAAATAAAAGAAAGGAGGAAAAAAAGACATTTATCAATATTTTATTCAAGTTACAGATTCTCTATGTATTTCTTTGTAAAAAAATGAAGTAATGCATGTGACAGCCAGCTAAATACAGGGATGCTGGAAATGCTTTTAAACACTTTTACAATAGAGGTATGATTGATTTCCAAGAACGTTTTATGCTAGAGATTGCAATGTGTGTTTTTAAAATACATTGTCTTACACACTAAAACCAAAATGTAACTCTTGCAAATGTATAGATTTATTATATTTAATGATATCATACATTTGGCATGAAATCTTATAAACATTATAAGATTTTGCAGAGCTGAAAAACTGATTTGAGAGGAGGTACAAGCCACGGTCTCTTAATCACCCCTTCCTAGAGTAACATTTGGGAGAAATAAAAATAGATCATTACTAATGGGGCACCTAAATATCTTAACAACTTTTGCAATGAGTAAAAAGCATGAGATTGAAACCCATGAAATCAGTCCCTGACCTACACATCAGAAAACTATTTGAAATCACTTTATCTAAAGATGAATGAGAAAGCTCTAGTGTGTGTGTGGAGGGGAGTTGGATGGAGTGTAACAAAGCAAGTTTAATTGGTTTAGCCCTAATTATTCTTTATAGGAGAATAGTGCTCTGAAATATCAAAAGAGAGCTGGATAATTAGAAAAAAAGTCTTTTCTCAGATATTTTTGGGCTTTTCCAAAATTTTTCTTCTTTATGTAACTTTGTTTTGTTTTTGCTACCCAGCCCACTTCTAAGAATGAATGTGAAAATAGAAAAGAGAAAAATACATACGTGGTTAGATGTAAAAAAAACTTTGCACACTGAAGGGTGTGCTCCTGGTATCTCTGGACGGCCCTGTCTCAATGCCCGCATTCAGTGTTCTCAAGCCGCTGTGTATGGGCTGGATCAGGACAGCTGTTGGCCAAGGACAGGTGAATGAGAACCAAGCTGGTTGCTGATTAGTTACTGTTTATTCAATCTTTCCTCTCTCATCTCACTCTTCCTTCCTAGCTCTCCATTACTCATCCCCACTCTCAGGATTCTGCTTCTTCTTCACTTGTCTCTCCCCCTACTTGTCTCTCTCTACTTTGCCCTCTAGGCTACACACAGTCCTGTAGCAAAATCAATATAAGAAATCCCTTCCTGAGGGCCCACCAGGTTCAAAGGAAACACCACCTAAAGGCATTCCCCTCCTCCTGGCATCTTAATTAACATCTCAATATTAGTTATTTTTATATGGGCACAGTAAGAGATAGATTGAGGCTTGCAGGGCAGCTCTCCTGGCAACATCTTGCCACAGACTCAGACTACAGGGCTCCAGGGCAGATTAATCATTCCTCACCCTAGCAGGGTCTGAATCTAGTTATTACTTTTTGGATTATGACAGCATCTGTCCATGACCAAGCTCTTGACTTATAGTTAAGCATTAAGCACCTTGGCCAGGCCCATCTCCATGCCAGGGTAGCACATAACTCACCGCTTGCCCTGGGTCCGTCTGTCCCTCGTCGGGACCCTGCTTCTGGGGGTGCTAGGAAGTAAGGGCAGCTGAGGTTTAGGTCAAGAGAACAGATACCCAGGAGGAAAATATCATGTAGAGTCAAATGACTCCCAGGTTACAAAAGCATAGCATTTGCTACAGTCTTCCTATGTCCACACAAAAGGACTTGGCTCTGAATAAACTATGCAAAGGATTCAAGGAGAAGAGAAAAACAATATTTACAAGTCAACAGAACACAAAGAAAAAAGTTACAAATAAACACAGGAATGGGGCACTGTGATGGGAGTAACCCAATAAAACTAAACTACCTGAGGCTATGTTATCCTACAGTTAGGAAAACAATAGTTTGTTACAAACTCAACCTCAATATCAGAAAAGCATCAATTAAAATATTTTGATAAGGGCTAGATAGATAGTACAGAAGTTAAGCTGACACTCACCTTCACATAGTCAATCCTGGCTTGACTCCTAGCCTCAATATAATCCTTCAAGCACCTCCAGAAGTGATTCCTGAGCACAGAACAAGGAGTAAGAACTGAGCATTTCATGGTGTACCCCCAAATCAAAATAAGGAAACATAAAATTAAAATACCCAGTGTTGTCAAAGAAAAAGAGTTATTCTCTCAAGATATAAGTGGAAATGGCGTGATTTCCCTGTGGAAAATATTTATCACCTGTATCACCTGTTGTCCCGTTGCTCACCTATTAGCTCGAGCAGGCACCGATAACATCTCCATCCGTCCCTGTCACGTGTCTGTATAGCTCAATGGTGTCTGCTTACTTCAGAAACATGAAGAGCATCAAATCATTTGTTCAAGATCTTGAAGAAGTCCAACCATCTTGTAGGTGGGTGGCCAGGCAGTCTTTTGACATCCCGTGGAATCCAGCTCTAGTCCAGTGGTCATCTCTGAATCGCATAACGTGTCTGGCCCTTCTGATTTTTGATGCCTTGGCAAACGAGACAGTGTCCCTGATTCTTGATTATCGACGGAGGGTGGAACTCTGGATTCCTTCTCCCATTTGAGTGAAATGTGATGCTCCAAGCATAGCTTTTTCGATTCCTCTTTGGGATACCCGAATAGCATTCTCATCCTGTTTGCGTAGGGCTCAGGTCTCTGAGGCGTATCTTAGTGCAGGAAGAACGGTGGAGTCTAAAAGATGTGCCCAGAGTCGGAGGTTCTTCATCCTCTTAACCACTTCATTGATGCTCTTGAAGGCGTTCCACGCTGCTCTCTTCCTCCTGCGCAGTTCTGGCACCAATTCATTCGTCATGTTAAGTTCTCGATCCAGGTACACATACATAGCTGCTGCATTTAGAGATATTCATTCCATTGAGAGCAAATGGAATGTCAGGGACTAGTCTGTTTCTCATGAACATTGTGATAATGAGATTCAGCTGCAGTCCGACCTTTCCACACTCATAGTCAGAGTTGGCCAGCATTCATGCTGCTTGGCTAATGTTTGGTGTTACTAGAACTATGTCATCAGCAAAGCAGAGGTGGTGTAGTTGCCAACCGTCTATCTTCACTCCCATTCCTTCCCATTCCAGTCGTCACATGATGTTCTCAAGGGTGGCACTGAAGAGCTTCGGTGAAATGGCATCACCCTGCCAAACCCCTCTCTTTACATTGATGATCACTTCCTTGTAGAATGATGAGATCCTGGTGGTGAATCCGTAATACAGCTCAAGGAGGATCCTGATGTACTGAGTTTGAATGACCTGTTTGGCTAGGGCTTTGATGACCACTTCAGTCTCAACAGAATCAAAGACCTTCTTATATCCATGAACATTAGACAGAGTGACATCTGTAGGAAATATGTAACAAAAATTTTAATGTAGCATATAATTTGACTTTGCATTGTTTCATAAGCCTGCATGTTCTCACAAACAATTAATCTTAATATTATTAGTTACACCATTTAAAATTTTTTTGAAGAAAAAATACTTCATTTTTCTCATATGACAATTGAGCGATTTTAAGTGAAATAGACTTCAATTCTTATTTTAAAAGGAGGTAAATGATCTCACCATTTAGGTTACTTTAGGTTCCTTGGTGTAAATATCTTCTCACCCCATTTATCCTTTAGGACAAGTTCTTAATTTTGTCAATAGATTCACCTCTTCCCATGTGTCTCAGAAAAAAGTGATCATTTGTGCACTTTCAGAAAATTATTGTCTTAGTCTAAGACAACCAGAATTATCTCAGGTTAGACTTGATTAGTGACAGGAGAAAAAAAGATTTTGTTCTTATTGCTTAATCCAGTTTGAGATAAAACTTTCTGCTTTGAACATAAAATTTTATGCTTAGAATAGTACACAAACATGTTTCTGTCATGAGACATAAAGCTGAATACATCCTCAGTGATTGATCATTGCTAATGTAGTACTTTTAGAAAAAACAACACTAAATAGTTCATGCCATCTGTGTTTATTTTAAACACTATATAAATATATTATAAAATACTGATTATCTCTCTATGTGGTAGTCATACATGATTTTAAATCTGTGTATATATGTATTTCAAAACCTCTACTGAGAATATATATTATATTTTATGATATTACTGTCATCCCATTGAAAAATTAATATTTTAAATTCCTAACAATATTGGTTATTGGGGGACTCTTTCAGTGTTGGGAGAATGAGACCCATTATTGTTACTGCTCTTGGCATACTGAATGCACCACGGGTAGCTTGCCAGGCTCTGCCATGTGGGCAAGATAACCTCGGTGGCTTGCTGAGCTCTCTGAGAGGGTCAGAGGCTTTTGGGGAGTCCTCTAATCGCCCTTACAGGTGCTCCCAGTCTACTGAGTGAAAGCTTTTGATGAACTGGCATGTTCTAGCAATCTTCACACTGGCAGACATGCACCTGCCTGAGTCTCTAGGCAGTACCTGTTGGTTCACTCTTCGCCAGTTGGCACCGTTGCCATTATCCCCTGCCTTGATGAGGCGGTAAACATCAGGTCATTCCCCTGACCCTGAAAGAGCCCCCAATGTGGTGGTGTTGGGAAGTAAGGAGAGCCTGATAAAAACTAAGGGCCAAACTAGGCTGCCAAAACAAAGAAGAACTAAAATGACTGTCTGTACTTTTAACTCAAGTATGCTCGCATCAGAAGCATCCATCAAGGACCAGATGGTGCAAGTGCAGAAGATCAAATATAACGCAATTGGACTGACCAAGACGAGAAGGCATCGATCACATCACGATGTTTTCGACACTAGAGAACTGTTCCTCAGAACATGTGACAGTAGAGATGTCAGTAGTGTCAATGTCCTCATCAACATGAACTTGGCCACGAGCATCATTTTGTTCAAATACCTAATAATCAGAATTGGATGCTTACACTTGAATTGATGTGGATCATTATCAGCAGTTTGTATCTTTGTCGTCTACACACCAACATCCATTTACAATGAAGAAATTGAGAAGTTCTACATGGAGCTGGAGAAGTTCTATAAAGAAAATCACACCTCCTACAAGGTCAATATCAGTGGTTTTAATTCCAAGATAGGACCAAGAAAGTCACCCAAAGAACTCCACATCAGGACCCACGGCCTAGAATGGAACAAACAGGGTGACAGACTGTCTGAGTTTCTCATGTCAAACAGACCATACATGGTAACTCGCAGAAACAGAATGCCGAATCTAAACTTTGGACATGGGAGACTCCCGGTGGACAGTTCCACAAAAAAATTGACCAGATTATATTCAATAGACAATTTTGGCTGACTGATGTCACTGTTGTCCCAAAATTCCAAATGGGAGCAGATCACCACCTTTTTCATGTGAAATTCTACTTCATGGAGTGGGGAGAAAGGGCTGCGGTGTTTTAAGAAGAGAACTCCCAGAACGACCACCAACTGGGAACTCTTTGGCACTATTAGGGCAATATGGGAAGATGCCATCATTGACAACATCGATGAGGAATATGATTGACTGGTTCAGTACCTCCATGACTGTGCAAGGAATGCCGAGAGTAAGAAAGCCACAAAAAGACACCTGTCTTCAGAAACTCTCTAGCTCATTTGCCAATGTGGTTTGGCATGAGCCTCAGGCAATCACAAGCTAATGTCCGAGCTTGCAAAGCTGTGCAGAAAAGCGATAAATTAAGACCTCAAAGAGAGAAGAGCAGCAGTGTTGGCCGATGTAGCAGAAGCCGGGAAAATATTCGGAACAACTGCCTGTCCTTCTCCAACTACAAGACCAAGATGACTGCCCTCCAACATCCAGATGGATCTATCACATCTTCCAGAACAGCAATGGAGAAGGTTATCCATGACTTCTACTCAGATCTCTTAGATAGCCACATCCACCATCCCACATACCAAATTCTGCAGGATGGATATGTTATTCCCAGCATCCTTCCTTCAGAAATGTAACACACCATTTTGTCGATAAAGAAGCACCCAGTCCAGACAAGGTCAGACCCGAACACCTGAAGAATCTCATGGCAGTACTTGTCAATATATTGGCTTGGCTCTTCACATGCTACCTGTCTAAATGCAAGGTTCCATTCCAGTGGAAAACCAGCAGGACTGTTGTGTTGTACAAGAAGGGTTATATCCATGACATCGGCAACTATCTCCTGATCTGCCTGTTGTCTGTCATCTACAAGTTGTTCACTCAAGTTATCCTGAATAGGAATGGCAGAACAGGAGATGAAGGACAACCATGTGAGCAAGCTAGGTTCTGAAAAGGATTCTGCATGATCAACCATATCCACACAGTGACCAAGCTCATCGAGGTTTCACAAGAGTTTAAGATGCCACTCTGTCTACCATTCATCAATTTAAAGAAGGTCTTTGATTCTGTTGAGACTGAAGTGGCCATCGAAGCCCTAGCTATACAGGGTGTTCAAACTCAGTACATCAGGATCCTCCATGAGCTGTATTATGGATTCACCACCAGGATCTCATCATTCTACAAGAAAGTAATCATCGACGTAAAGACAGGGGTTTGGCAGGATGATACCATTTCACCACAGCTCTTCAGTGCCACCCTTCAGAACATCATGCAATGACTGGAATGGGAAGGAATGGGAAAAAAGATAGACTGTCGGCTACTATACCACCTCTGCTTCACTGAGGACATCGTTCTAATAATGCCAAACATTAGCCAAGCGGCACAAATGCTGGCCAACTTTGACTATGAGTGTGGAAAGGTCGGACTGCAGCTGAAACTCATGTAAACAATGTTCATGAGAAACGGACTAGTTTATGACATCCTATTTGCTCTCAACAGAGCAAACATCTCCGAATACAGTAGTTATGTGTACCTGGGTCGAGAGAACTGAAGATGATGAGCGACTTGGTGCCAGAACTGCGCAGGAAGAAGAGAGCCTTTGACGCCTTCAAGAGCATTAAAGAAGTTGTTAAGAGGATGAAGAAACTCTGGCTCTGGGCACATCTTTTGTACTCCACCGTTCTTCCTGCACTAACATACACCTCATAGACCTGGTCCTACATAGACAGAATGAGAACATAATTCAGGTCTTCCAAAGAGGAATCGAAAGAGCTATACTTGAAGTTTCACATTTCATTCAATTGAGAGAAGGAATCTGGAGTTCTAACCTCCGTCAATGACCTAGGGTCAGGGATGCTGCCTTGTTTGCCAAGGTGTTGAAAATCAGACTGGTTGGACACTTAATTCGATTTGGAGACGACCACTGGACTAGAACTATTACCGACTGGATTTCACCTGATGTCAAAAAAACGCCTGGCCTCCCACCTATGAGATGGCCAGTCTTCTTTGCCAAGACCATGAATGAATGGTTTGATGCTCTTTATGTTCCTGGAGTGAGTAGATGCCTTTTGGCTACACTAGCACGCGATAGGGACGAATGGAGACGTTACTGGCACCCACTCAAGCAGATAGATTAGCAAAGGTACAACAGGTGATACAGTTGAACAATATTGGTTAGCATAGTGTGCTGGTTCAATTTCATTATCAGGTTTTATAGCATCTAAGAGCCAAGATTTTCCAGCTACATTTTAACAAATAAGATAATAAGGTTCAAAGTATCTAATTTTGCTTCAGAGCAGCAGGTATTCACAATTAGGTTCCCCACTGAATCCCTGGTCTGTGCAGCAGTTACTAGATAAGAAGATACATATTAGATAAAGTTAAAAACATTTTCTGGGTACAGTTTTTATATAATACATACTTTGTTGTTTTATTCAGTTATTAAAAACATTTATTGAGCATCTGTTATGTTCCAAGCAGCATGCTATCAAAGCAGAGGCAAGAACACAAAATGAAAAATTGACCATCTTGTCAGAGCTCAGAAATACATGGGAAACACAATTGGAAGCTAATGCTATAAGAAGCTAGACTGAAATGGAGGCATGAGGAAAATGAACTAAATATTAGGAGTAATTGGTTAAAATCACATGACAAAGAAAATATAGAGTGGCAATGGCCCCAATTTAGAAACTAAATCATTCATATCGAGGGACCAGAGAAAATGACCCTGGCATAGGCGAGAGCAAAGAGTAAATTATTTTATATAGGTCTTCCTGGAAAATGCCAATATATGGGTTCAACTGCAATATATATAATCCAGTGAACAATTAGAAATAATTAAATTAAATAATAAACTGTATATCCATTTCAATCTGTAAGCTCTGGGGAGCTGCCCAGTACTTCAACTAAGCTAATGACATGATAATATCCCTGTTTAAAGAACACTGAGAGACAGTTTGAGGAAACAAGGATGCAGAGTGGTTAATTAGGAAGATCCTGAATTATTAAGGTGAGAAATGAAGATGCAAACTAGGAGCATGATAATGTAGGTAGAATGAGTGCAGGAGAATGAAATTATATATGTATTTACTTCTTTTAATCAAACACACACAAAAAAACCTTTATTGGAATTCACGAGCCCACTTTTTCATGCATTAGATGATATTGTAACATAGAAACCAAATAAGCTTGATCAACAAGAATATTAATACAAAAGGCTCAACAAGCAATGACAGTCTAGTAAGCACTCAGACAAGGACTTACTGTCTTCATGGTAAAACACAACAATTTTAACAAATTTTCTTTTGCCAGTGTTTTTTTGATAATTCCATTATCCATTACTGGCAACAAGCAATATAAAATAAATTGGGCCTGCTATAGGGATTGGCTTGAGTGGTGGTTTGGAAAACGGGAACAGTGGTGGAGGGAAGGTTAGACTGGTGGTGAGATTTGCTTTGGGATACTGAAAGCGTGTAATAAATGTGTCATGAATTGTTACATTCAATGTCTGCAATAATGACTGTAACAACTTTGTAAACCATAGTGTTTTAATAAAGTATGGAAAATAAATTTAATTCACAGCTAAAAAGAGAAGGACATAGTCGTCACTATTGGCAAATTACTTGATCTTACACATAAAAACACTAAAGACTTTATGCACATACCTACACAAACACACGCACTTCTAGGAACAATGAACCTACAACATGGCAAGCTACAAAATATAATTCTATTGCATTTTTATATGCAAACAATGAGGTAGAAGACAATAAAAATATGTTAATCTCATTTACAAGTGTCTCCTCAAATAAATATCTGAATATGAACTTAGAAAAAGAGGGAAATAAGCAGATCTCCTGACCCCACACCAGGCTGTCTTCACTGGGGCACCTCGGAGGGCAGGAGATTGAGTTTCCCTCTCTGCCCCAAGCAGAACTCCAGAAGTCAAAAACTTCCAGAACTCAGCTGCAGCCATGCTCAAGATCATTCTCCACACACTGGAACAAGCTTCACCCATAAGGGAACCGACAGAGGAACCCCGGTATGAGGGACCCGTGGCTGAGATCTCCAAGCCTGCTTGGATTGGGACTCGGCCTCCTCCACCCAGATTCCCAGTTTTCCAATAGGTTGGCAGTCACACCCACAAACTGGCCCTGGTGCCATGTAATCTCATCAACGTCCAAGATCCAGAGACTATAAAATAAAACTTCCAGAAGAGAGCGATGCAGTATTTCTTGGAGGGTGTGGCCACATTTGCAGCCCCATGACCTCTTATACTGTAACCCACTGATGTACCTAAAGTAGCAGACCTTTGTTTGGTTTTAACATACTTGTTTGTATTCTCTTATATATGGGCTTGAATGGCCCCAGAATGAAATACAACAACCTTCACACACTTCCTTCTTATTGTGGTGGGAAGGTGCTCACTGGTGGGGTAGGGAGTTGAATATTATCTGTGATGAACTATTGTGTACTACTTTATGAAAATTAAATGTATAAAAATTGTCAAAAAAGAAAAAACTGAAACATTACACAGTGAAAGTATAAAAGCATGTTCCTTACTCATAGGCTGAAAAAACTGACATCATTACCATGGCTCTCCTTCAAAAAACACTATTTAGACTCAATGAGGTCCCATCAAAATTCCTATGGTTTTCTTTGGGTATATGGAACAAATTATATGAAAATTTACTTAAGTAATAAAATTTCCCAAATAGCCAATGCAATATAGAGAAATAAAAGCTTATTTTATTTAACAAAATTTTAAATTAGACTACAAAGTCATAGCAATGAAAGCTATAGTAAAGAATAAAAGCATACTTCCAGACCACTGGAATAGGATTAAGAGCAGAAACATATGCCTTCAGATATGTGGATGGTTTATCTATGATAAAAGAGACACATGTGTGAAATGGAGCAAGGACATATTCTTCAACAAAAGATGCTGCAATACTGGCTAGTGACAGGAAAAAAATCTGAGTACCTATTTCATACCGTACACAAAAATTAATTCAAAATGGATCAGTCTTCAACATTAGACACAAATTCACAAGACACATTAAGGGAATCATAAGAAGAAAAGAAATCTTCATAATATTTACTTTAGAGGCTTCATAAATTATTTGAGTTTATTGACTGTGAAAATAAAAGTATAAATAAACAAATGAGGTTACATCGAAGTAAAGAGTGTCTGAGTCAGGGAGGTAGTACAGAGGATAGGGTGCTTTTACCGGCACACAGCTAATCTGGGTTTGATCCCAGGTACCATATATGATCCCCTGAGGTCTTCCATAGGTGATTAACTGATCACTGACCAGGATTAAACTTTATTGCCTGACCAAGGCACCAAAACAAACAACAACAATATACCTCAAAAGAAATGACAAAAAAAGAGAGAAAATACCCTAATAAGTGAAAAAGTACATTTGTTCACCCCATGTATAACAAACAGCTAATATATAGATTCACAATGCACTCTTAACAAAAAACAACCTCATCAAAATATAAGTAGAGAGGGGTGATGAGAAGATGTTTTCTCAAAGAGACTTCAAATACCCAATAGGAATCTTCCATAAGTGTTCATCACTCATCATCATGGAAATACAAATGAAAATAACAGTGAACTATCACACCATACCTTTGATAAAGAAATGTACCAAAAAGAAAGAAAATAAACAGGGTTTGTGTGGTGATCTAATGTGTAGTGATGGTGTGATGTTGGTGTGAAAATGTGGTGAAAATGGAACCATTTTGTACTGCTGGTGGGATTATTGGCTATTAGAGCCTCTAAGGAAAATAGTAAGGACACTTCTCAGAAATGTTAACAATAAAGATTACCTATTACACGTAGATTTGACTTCACAGTGGTATAAAAAAAAACAAATCAGGTTATGTAATATTAAAGACATCCATAAAATAATTTAAAGAGTTGCAATATTAGGGCTAGTTTATTAGATATTATTAAAAATATCTTTAAAGATGAAGTAGAAGATAGGACAGTAGTCATTAACACTGGTGGATTAAACAAACAATTGCTAGCCTTAAAGCATAAATAAATGATCATATTATGCCTAGAGCACAAAATCATTAATTTGAAAATACATGTTCATGCTCACATGCTCAAGAACAGGTGACCAGCTAAAGAAATTGTGGTATTATAAACAATGCAACTCTATTCCTTGATAACAGAAGAAGAAAACACGCAATTTTCTGTAACTTGGATAACACTGGAGGGTATCATGATGAACAGAGTAAGTTAAATAGGAAAGAACAGATACTGAATGATTTCTCTCATCTGTGATGTAAGGGAATAAAGGGTGATCAACAGTAACAGATTCTGGGAGTCTGCCTATAAAACTGAGCTTGCTAATGTTGGGGGTGAAGATGACAAAGGCCATAAAAACATCATTGGAGAAATGGTAGCACTTCTGTGCATGAATAATGTATTTCTGAAACTTTAATATTAGCATTATTTTAAATCATGCTTCCTAATAAAATAATAATAATGTGTCTGAGAAAAATCAGAGAAGGCTTTCTGGAGGAGGTAATATTTGAATGGGCTTTAAAGTTCAAAGAGAATTTCATCAAACAAAGAGGTGAACTAAGTGTAAATAAAATTGCACTAACTGAACTATGGACTATAGTCATAAAAGTAAATTATTTACAGTCAGAAGATAATTTAAAGATGAAAAATTATTCTTATAAAGTTAAAGTCAATGAACAGAAATTTTGATATTGTTAAAACTAAATGCATGACATTAGCATAGCTTGAAAATACTTTGGAGAAAGGAGCAAAAATAAGAGAATACATAACCATTTTTATTTATATTTTGTGAAAGCTAGAATTTCAGGAGTATAGATAAAAGATGTAAAATTATAAAATATACTTTCCTAATCTAATTGAAATTGCAAGTTTCATAATGAAGTGAATTACTAGAAGACAGATTTGCAAAAATGAAAAAGTGTTATAGCTTTTATGTGAAATTTTCAAGAATCCAGATAGAAAAATAAATGGCAATAAAGTTAAAAAAAATTCCTCTGGTATTACTTGTCTCTGAAATTTCTTATCACAGAATACAATAGAACAATCACATGTAGCTCTTTGAGCAGAAAAATGATAAAAGTATTTTTCTAGGTATTAAGAACTTAAACAAGGCAGAGGAAAACAATTCTAAATTGTGATCATTGTTAGAATATATTCTACTCATTATTGCTTTAAAATTCAAAGTTTAAAACAAAATTACTCAAAGATATATTTGTTTAAGCAAAGGAAAGTAATCAAAATAAAATCAATAATGAAACTGTGTTAATATAATAGTTCTTGTGTGCAATCGTATCAGCCTATAAAGGTTGCTAAAAGGGTTACAATAACAAAACACTGGTGTCCAGCAAAATTTTTTGAATAAAATGTATATATAATAAGTAAGATCTAAAAATGATGTGTTACTGTGACCAACACCAAAAAACTGTGGTAGAGAAGCCAAGTAAATTATGGATTTCTTGTTTCATATAAACTGGAGTTTAATTTTTTATTTAAAATAAATAAATAAGTTTGAAAATATTTTTATAATATAAAAATACTTTTGATAGAACTATAAGTACAACATATTGTATAATTTCTAGATGTGAAAATAGAAAGAATTATTAATGAATGAAACACTAATTAAGTTATAAGTGGCCTTTTTAAATTATAAAAAGTAGCTTTAAAAGCAAGATAGTTTGAATATCAAAAACATAACTAAATTTAAAACTTATTAATTAAAAGACAGGTTCACTTAGGTGTAAAAATATCTACTGTAAGGGCTGGAGCTATAGCACAGCAAGTAGGGCGTTTGCCTTGCATGAGGCCAACCCGGATTCTATTATCAGCATCCCACATGGTCCCCTGAGCACTGACAGGAGTGATTCCTCAGTGGAAAGCCAGGAGTAACCCATTATTATCACCGGTTGTGACCCAAAAAGAAAAAAAATCTACTGTATGCTGTTTTAAGATATGAAATAAGTAAAGGTAAAACCCAGAAATAATACAAGTAAGAGATAAAGGTAGTTAACATTAATAGTATACAAAGTGGAATTCAAAGAAAACATGTTTTAAAATTTTAGTAAATATTAAAATATACCTACAAAATATCATAGAAGATAGTAAGATAGTAATTATTAGCATTTATGTTTTCATCAATAGCTATCATTTATCATGTGAACGCACGTAGAAACAAAGATATTTGGTTATATCATGCAGAGGGTGTGTATTAGAGTTATAATTTGTCACACAAAATAGTTAAATAATGGAAAGATGGTATAAAACACACTCTCCAATAAACTCATATGGTTTTTAAGTTTTATTTAACATCCATTCCAATATTGAGAAACCCACAGAACACTTCAAAATTGAAAAAAAACAACAATATAATGATATTTTTGATACTGGGAAGTGTTACATTAACTTTCACAAAAATCACAATTTTCATGATTTGTTAGTAATCACATCATGTAGCATTTTCCTTGTAATTGATTATAAGATGTTCTTTAAATGTTCTCATTTATTTGCATTACTTTTCTAGTTTTGTATTAAAATTAAATACTATAAATTATGAGAATTATATATCATATTTCATTTGCATGCAATTGGATATATTCTTAGTAATAGCTACCAATGAAAGAGAAATAAGCACTTTAAAGAGGAGTTATGTGAACTATATCTTAAGACTGTATGGGGCTGGAGAGATAGCACAGCGGGTAGGGCGTTTGCCTTGCACGCGGCCGACCCGGGTTCAAATCCCAGCATCCCATATGGTCCCCTGAGCATGGCCAGGGGTAATTCCTGAGTGCAGAGCCAGGAGTAACCCCTGTGTATTGCCAGGTGTGACCCAAAAAAAGCAAAAAAAAAAAAAAAAAAAAAAAAAAAAAAAAGACTGTACTTGGTATGACTATGAAGGAAATTATATCTATTTGAGAAAATTCCAAACAGTGCTGTGGGGATGAAGAGAGAGTTTAAGGCATGGAGCACTTCCATAGCAAACTAAGTTTGATCCCTGCTACCCGGAACACCACCTGGAGTGATCCCTGAGTGCAGTGCCAGAAGTAAACCTAGTGTGGTGCCCAAACCAAAAATAAATAAATAAAGCATAGTTCTACCCTTAAACATAACAATATTGATCTTATATATTCAACCCACTTTCATATGATTGAAAAGCAGAAATGAATATGTGTGTTCCTATGCTAGATAAGCATATTGTTAAACTTACATCAACATCTACAAAATTCTAGGACTTACTAGGGAAAAATATCCCAGTTCTCCAACATAAATATTGTAATTTTGTCTCATAATGATGAATTAAAACTAGGAACATAACCCCAAATAAAATACCTCCAAAGAAACCCAAGCCTTGGGACTGGAGCAATAGCACAGCAGGTAGGGTGTTTGCCTTGCATAGGGCCGGCCCGGGTTCGATTACCAGCATCCCATATGGTCCCCTGAGCACCGCCAGGGGTGATTCCTGAGTACAGAGCCAGGAGTAACCCCTGTGCATCGATCACCAGGTGTGACCCAAAAAAATAAATGAATAAACCCAAGCCTTTAAAATAATTTTTTTGGGGAAGGGGGTGTCTAAGTGCTCAGGAGGTGATGGGACCATTGCCAGCAATTCTAGCTCACACAGAACAAAAGTTTAATGCTGATGTAGTGCTGCTCAGATCTTGTGGTGCTGGGAATTACCTGGGTCACCCTGGTGTTGCTGGTTACCACCACATTGATTGACTCTTCAAACCCAACAGTCAGGGTTGGTTACAGAGAACAGTCAGCACATGATGAGGTTCCTGAGCATCCCTTGACAAGGAATGACTTCGCTCTTTGTTAGTAAAGTATCAGCTTTCCCTGGCTCCTGTCATGTGAGTAATTAAATATAAATTAAAATTCATGTTAAAAACATAATATTTATCTCCTTATTCCTATGTTCAGTGGGTGAGGGTTATAAACAATCAG
Organism: Sorex araneus; assembly: GCF_027595985.1. Lineage (NCBI taxonomy): Eukaryota > Metazoa > Chordata > Mammalia > Eulipotyphla > Soricidae > Sorex > Sorex araneus. The sequence goes on along the minus strand of NC_073302.1, from coordinate 84,478,756 downwards.
TAAGTACCTTTAATGTGTAGTTATGGTAGTCTACTATTCTGCCTCAGCAGATGTTTCCTGGTTGGTTGCACATTGTCTAAACCAAACTGAAAATAGATGTTTTCCTCAGAAGATTATCTCAATCTTGGACAGTTTTTTTATTAGGAGAAGGATTTCCCACACCCTGATTGCACTGGGACCTCTGTGGTTACACTCAGGTAATGCTCACAGGATTGTGTGATACTGGGGATTGAACCAGGGCCATTTACATGCAGGGTATACAGCCTAAACCCTGAATTATCTCTGTCTCAATGAAATACTTTCTTAATGACTTTAAAATTGTGTGTGTGCATATGTGTTTATGTGTAGGCGTGTGTGTAGGATAACATTGGTTTGTCCTTCCTCCCTGGCTACAGGGAGTTTAGGTCTCCTGAGTAATACTCATCACACGCCCATTCTACTGTGTTTATCTGTGACCTCTTCTTTGTGCTCTGCTTCCCCAACCGGTTAATTGTATCCCCTAATCAAACTCTATTAACTTGTAAGGTTAAGGACACTGGATTTATATTCATATGTAAAATATTGCTTTTCTCTCCTCTTCATGTCCTTTGCATAACTTCAGAGCCATGTTCATTTTGTATGGACACAGGAAGACAGTTAATGCTACACCTTTGTAATTTGAGAAGTTAATTGAGTCTGAATAATATTCACTTCTGGACATCTATTCTCTCCACTTAAGCTAGGAACTAAGTTGCCCTTAGTTCCTGGCACCCCAAAAGCAGGATCCTGATGAGGGACTGGATGGACCCAGAATAATCTGTGAGCTACCTTGGCATCAAAATGGGTCAGGCCAAAGAACCATGATACTTAAATATAAGTTAAAAGCATAGTCATGCACAAATTCTGTCATGATTTAAAAAAATAGCAACTAGATTAGGACCCTGTTAGGATTAGGAAAGATAATCTGACCTGAGCACTGTAGTCTGACATCTATGGTGAAATGCCCCCAGGACAGCCATCCTATAAACTTAGTGTATCTCTTATTGTGTCCATACAAGATGACTAATATTATTAAGGAGTAAAATTAAGATGAATGTTTAAATGACTATTGGACTAAAGAAAAGAGATACACACCCGTGGTGGTATTTCGCCCTTGAATGGATCTCCTGGCTGCAGGAGATCAGGAAGGGGTTTCATATGTTGACTGTGCTACAGACCTGGGTGTGGTTGCTACCACCAAGGTGTTGAGGGTGTGGGAGACTAGAGAGACCAGGATGGTGAGTCAAAGCACAGAGAGACTAGCAAGACAGTGGATAGAAGGAAAAGAATGGTGGACAAGAAGAATGTGGGAATAGAAGAATGTAGAGGTGGAGAATGTAGGAGCAGGATCTGGTGGAGAGGAATTAAGGAGAATCAGAGGATCACGGAGAATCAAGGGGAATCCAGGACAAGGGAAAGAGATTCGGGGAAGGAGTCAGAGAATGGAGATGAGATTGGAATAAACTGCAATTGATACCAACCAGCCTCATCCTTGTTTCCTCTTTTGTCCACCCTTGGCATCAGCCATCCCCAGTGGGCAAGTGACCCGAGACCACCGAAAACAGGCAACAAGAGAAAGCCGCGGGCTTCTTTTTTGTTTTATAAATACACACATGTGTGTGAGTGTGTGTGCATGTGTGCGTGTGTGTGCGTTGCCAAGGATGGAACCTAGGTCTCAAACATACAAGGCAGATTTCAACTGCTGATCTCTATGCTCAGACTTAACTTGACTTTAAAATCTTAAAGAAACACAAAACTGGAAAAATATATAGATTTATAAAGAAACGATTCATTTTGTATAAGTGCATGTCAAAATATTAGTGTGTGGACATAGGAATACTGAGGTAAAATTTTCTGTTGCTAAGTATTGGTAACTTTTCTTGTTGGAATATTTAAGTTATTCCACTTTGCTTTTATAAAGAATTATTTATCTTCCTATTTCTGATAACCAGGAAAATTTCAACAATTTAATTTTTATGATAAAAGAAAAATTGAAATATATTCAACATTTGTTTTGCAATAGCCTTTATAAAGGCAACAGAATTAAACAGCATGACTGTCTGACCAAATTCCTTCCCTGGAATTATTGTGTACAGATTGTGTGTGTAGGTGCCTGCCATTCCTTCTTTGACTGTGGATTGCTTCTCTTTGAGATTTTATGCATTATTTCTTGTGATTTGGTGGGTTATTTATGTGGTGTCTGAGATTCCTCACAAAAAACACAATTTCCATATAAAATGAATAGTTAATTAATTCTCTTAAAACCATGTCAGAAATATGGAAGCTTTCAGTAGAATGCTCTACTTCTGAGAATGCTCTAGTTCGTTTAGGAGAAACCTATCCTTTTATCTCTATCTTTTAAAAAGAGAAAATAGATTATTTCAACAGACAAAAAATAATTCTGGAAGGGGACATAATAGTAAAATATTTGAATATTATTAGAAGGAAACTTACTTACATTTGTAGAAAAGAGTCATGAAGAGAAATAAAATACTTAAGACTGAACCTCTTAAAAGGTAGACAATGCAAAAGTAAGGCCCAGAAAACTGAGATGAATACATAAATGTGTGGTCATACTAAGAGAAAAAAGAAACTAAAAGCAGTTTATGAAATATGAATAACTGACATCAGTATCTCATATGATTTCAACCTACTAGAAACTGAACAGAGGACAAGGAAGACCTAGGAATCCTGCGTAGGTTCTTTTTCTTTCTTTTCTATTATTTTCTTTTTCTTGTTTTCTGTGTCGAGGGGGAGGGGCTCAAGGAAGGAGTGAAGGAGTCACCTCTGGCATTGCTCAGGCTTGCTCTTGGCCCTTTGCCCCTTGGCAGCACTTGCAAGGGGAAGTAGTGCCAAAACAAAGGTGACAGCAGGTAAATTGAAACTAAGAATTCAGCAGGCAGAGATTCGCAAATAAGTCTTAGAAAAGATCAACAAGCTGCAGAGATACATCCAGATCCTGTGCCAGGCTGAACCAGGTGCCTCAGACCCCAAAGTCACTAACCATTTTAAAAATTTTAACTCCAGTCTTTGTTTCTTTGTTTTTCCTAACCATGGATATTAGTCTTTATAAATGTATATATATATATATATATATATATGTGTGTGTGTGTGTGTGTATGTGCATATATCAGAGATATCATGAGAGAGAATAAGAAATAGAGGGATTCATATATATGTGGTTGATTCATCACTATCACTATCACTATAATCCCATTGATTTTCTCGATTTTCTCAAGCAGTCTCAGTACTGTTTCCACTCGTCATAGCCCTGAGATATTAGAAGCCTCTCTTTACTCATCCTTCCCAATGGTGCTGCATTGGAGGCTCCTTCAGGGTCAGGGAAATGAGACCCATCATTGTTACTGGTTTTGGCATATGAATACGCCATGGGGAGCTTACCACACTCTCCCATGTGGGCAGGAAACTCTCGGTAGCTTGCCAGGTTCTCCCAGAGCAAGAACCAGGCTGTAAGAGGTCTCGAGGCAGCAAATGCGGCCACGCGCTTCTGGGAGTTTGGTTTTAAAGTCTCTGGATCTTGGCTGTTGATGGGATTACACGGTACAGGGGGCATTTTGTGGGTGTGGCTGCCAAGCTACTGAAAAATGGGGGGTCTGGGTGGAGGAGGAGGAGGCCCAGTCCTGATCTGAGCAGGCTTGGAGACCTCAGCCCCTGGTCCCGCATACCTGGGTTGGCCATATACAAGGCAATGCCCTTCCAGCTGTGCTATCACTCTGGCACCCTAGCATTTTTGAGAAACTCTTTCATGTCTTGCTAAGGGGTGTGTCCATGAACAAGTGCAAAGAGACAGAAATAAGCCCAGGACCCTGTGGACAGTGTGAGCCCCACTTATAAACAGAAGGAGACTCATATTCTTTTAAAGTGTGTAAAAAGGCTAATTCATATATGTATGAATTCATATACACATGTATATGAATCAACCACAAGTGTGTGGGAGGTAGAGGGTAGGTAAGACAGAGAAGGAAACAGTATGGCAATAATAGCTGGAAATGATTACATTGGACAAGAGCTGAATGTCAAAAGAGGGTAAAGGGATATTCCTGATAACCTTTCAGTATCTGTATTGCAAACTACAATGTCCAAAGGTGTGTGTGTGTGTGTGTGTGTGTGTGTGTGTGAGAGAGAGAGAGAGAGAGAGAGAGAGAGAGAGAGAGAGAGAGAGAGTGAAATAGAGCATAGAGGCAGCCTGGGGGATGAGGGTTGGAGCATGATGGGAGGGAAGCCGGGGACCCGGTGCTGGGAAATGTGCTGCTAGAAGGATGGGTGTTGGAACACTTGTATGACTGAAACCTAATCATGGACAGCTTTGTAAGGATCTATCTCTTGGTGATTCAATCAAAAACTAAACTAAACTAAAATACAAATTTAGCACCCTTTTATCACCTTATTTAAAATTTTAGAATTTCAGCAGTGACATCTCACACTCTACACCACTAATGTACCAGTGGTAGTACACATTGTTTAGGATGTAAGGTAGAAGGCAACAAACCTCAACTACAAGAAAGTATTAGCACACAAGGCTCAACCTGTAATAACATGTTAGTAATCTCTAGTACAAGGGCTCAATGGCTCCAGGGTAGATAAAACAATCTTTACACTTTATTTTAAAGACAACTTTTTGATCATTTTTAGAGAATTATTCATAACAAGAAATACAAAATAAAGTATTTAGGGCCTGCTATTGGGGTAGGCTTGGGTGGTGGTTGGGAAAATTTTGATAATGGTGGTGGGTATGTGTAATGGTGGTGGGATTGGTTCTGGAATTCTGAATGTAATAAATTGTTGTGAACAACCTTATAAAAATTAAAATTAAAATAATGCAATTTCAGCAGGCAATAGTATGCAGCGATAGAAGTCCTACTTTCCCAGCAGAATGCTCCTGCTCACAGGAAGTCGAAGGCACCCAGTGCTTGCATCATAATATTTCACTTATTTTTTCACTATATTTTTATACCACTTGATCAGTTCTTTGTCATATGCAGATCTTTGAAAATCAATGAATACAAGGCCACAAGCAATGAAGATTTAGTTTACCTATTTGAAATCTTGGTAACTCAGAGTTCCAGTGGGAATGTCAGTCTTCCACACAGCCTTCCAAATGAAGTCCTCCCCAGCTATTTCTGATTACTCCAAAAAGGCCAAATGTGCACCTGGGAAACAATTGGTAGGTTTTAGTTTGCATCTTTCACCTCTGCTTGCCAGGAGGCCATGTCCACAAATCTACTGAAAGGAAAATCACTGTGGACTGGCTAGTCTCACTGTAAATGAACATCTCTAAACTGGGGCCCAATAAATTCCTGTGGGCTTCCAGGATTTCTCCCAGGGTGGGTTGCAGGTTAAAATCACATAAATGGCATGCCACAGCATGAAACTAAAAGACCAACTGGTTGAACAGGAGGCACAGAAAGAAAACCAGGTGAGAGGGGGTGATGGTCCTTGGAAAAGGTTGAAAAACACTGATTGCACTGAAAGCTGCAACTGTTTACTACTAATGTTTTCAAAATTAGTGATTCTCAAGGTCATAACAGTGCCATGTTTCAAGAAAAGTTCAGGAGAAATACTAAGATACACATTTTTCTTTTAGCTTTTAATACCTGGGTTTAATCAGTACCTATAGCTTATCAAAACCCACATCAAGAACCTAAGCTGAGAGAACACTATATGCCTTAAAATTTTGTATCCCCCCCAAAAAAAAGAAATGAAAAAAACGAAAAGAAAGTATATAAACACAATGGAATACTACTCAGCTATGAGAAGAGATCAAATCTTACAATTTACTGCAACTTGGATGGGACTGGGAGAAGTCATGTTAAATAAAACGAATCAAAGGGAAAATGTCAATATCAGATGGTCTCACTCATTTGCTGGGTATAAGGAAGGGATTAAACCATCACTAATGGAAACCACTCGGATACAATCAATAGAACTGTGATCAAGTGATTTAAGGATTTAAACACGAAACCTGAAAGCATGAAGCTACTAGAAACATGCACATAGAAGAAAATATTTCCTGACACTGGCACTGGTCATGTGCTTTTGTAAATAATAGTAAAAGAACAAGCAATAACAGCAAGAAAACCATTAGGTGGATGGCCTCAAATTTGATTTAAAATGCGCTCAGCATAAGAAGCTATCAACAAGATGAAATGGCAAACTACAAAGTGGGAAAATGCTTGGCAAATATTTATCTGTTTGCAGTTAATATCCCTGTATGTGAAAAAAGTTTTTAACATCACTAATTGTCAGGGAAACACAAATCTAACCCCATAAGCAATCACTTCACAGGTGTTAGTAAGAGCAGAAGGAGAGAAAGGAGAGAATGAGAGAGAGAGCAAATGCTGGTAAAGTTATGCAGAAAATGAACTATGGTATGCTGTGGGTGGGAATGTAAAATGGCATAACCTCTATCACAAACACTATGGAAGTTAATCTGAAAAAATTTGAAGTGCGGCTACATCATTCAACAATCTCATTTGTAAATGTATATTCAAAGATATTTTTTAAAAAATATTTCAAAACATATCTTCACTTCTATGCAATATTTTTACTAAAGCCAATACATGGGACTAGACTGAAAATCCATAAACAGAGGCTGGAGTGATATACAGCAGGTCAATCCCCAGCACTTCATATGGTCTCCCAAAACTCACCAGGAGTGACCCCTGAGCACAAAGCCATGAGTGAGCCATGAGCACTACTGAATGTGGCCCAGTATTCAAAAAAATCCATAAATAGATGAATGGAGAAAGAAGATAAGTAGTACAATAAAAGATATAATTTTTATTGTAATAATGGGTAGAGCTTGAGGACAATCTTAAGTGAAAGAAGTCAGAGAAAGGAAAATACTGTCATTTCCTGTATATGCAGAATCTAAAATCATTGGAATCATTGAATTCAGAAAAACAGAGTAGAATGTTGATTGCCAGAGACTGAGAGGAGGTGGAAGTGGTGGTGTATGTCAAAGAGAACGAATTGCAGTTGACAGTCTGATAAATTTAGGGAAATAATTTCTTGCATGATAACTATAGTCAACAATATTTCACTATATTCTCAAAAGTAATGAAAATAGAGATTAATGTTATCCTAACAAAATGGTAATTTGGTGAAATAAAGGATATGCTAACTAATATTATTGTGATAAACTTTTCACTAAAATATATATGGATTCAATCATTGCCTTGTTCACCTTAAACTTATACAATGCAATATTGCACTTATGTATCTATAGTAATTTTTAGGGAAAAATCTAAAACATATTTTAATGCTCCAATAATCAGAATTGTGGAGATTCTGGAACAAATCCTCTCTGTCATTGACAATTAAGCAGAAAATTGAAAGAGGTTGTATAAGGGATGGTTAGATAAAATTATAAGCCAAGAGTTGCTGTAATTCTTTTTGAAGGAGGTATTAATCATTTATTAGTTCTTCATTGTATTCTCTACACATGATTAAAACTTGGAAGTGTTTTCATTTGACTTACAAGCTTTCAAGTCTTCAGAAATGCTCTTTGTAAACTATCTAAGGAATTCTAAGTGCTTAAATAAATGTTTTATTTCCTCCTGGGGAAATGCAAAGCAGTATATTCTGTTACTTTCCAGACAGGACTTGCTCAGTCACTCCACTGCTCAATATCCTGGCGCAAACACATAACTCCTCTCACCCTAAAGTGGGGAACTATCATTTTTACCCCTCTCTTGACTTTGTACAATTTCCTCAGCTCCTAAATAAGTCTGCTAGGGCTGAATTAGTCTCATGGTAACAGGAGAAAGCTGCTGAAGACAGCTGCTGTCACTCTGTGGATGCTCTAATCTCGTAATTTCTTCATGGCCTTCTTCACACTGTGGGTCAAGGAACAACCTTCCACATCTGCAGGTGTTATTTTTGCAATTCTTCCCCAGGGCCCTCGAAACCAGAGTGAGGCCTTTTCTTGACATCCTGCTGCTAAAAGTCAAACAATGGAAGTGAGAGAACATCATTTATAAAAGACCCTTTAGAGAGTGCCAGGTTGGAAGTGAGTGTCTACAAGACATTTATCTCTGGAGGAAAACAATCTCTCAAAGTACATAGCTTGGTCTCCAACGTGGAGACGTTTATAGGTAAACACGGTTTAACTCTAACCTTTAGCTACCACAGCTCCAGGCAGACTCTCATTTCCCATTCCACTGTAAGCACCTATTCCTGCTCTGTGGTCAGTATATCTGAGGAAAGTCAGGACAGGGCTTGTAGTCATTTGAATGAAGGTAGAAGGAGAAACTATTCACGGGACGTGGAAAACAAGATCTTGAAACTAGTGTCAGTTACTTCAGCCTTATCATGTCCATAATAGATTTCTACACTTCCCATCATTTCTTCCATTTCTTCTCTGATTCTCAGCACTGCAGGTAACAGAGAAGTCAGTACAAGTATAAAGCTGTTAGTCTGCAGAACTGGTGTCTTCTTTCCCATTTGCTCAGACGAATACAATCACCTCCAAGACTTTCTACCCATCACCAAAGGATTCAGAAAGACTTGTGGTTACCATAAACATCTTTAAATTCAGATTCAAAGAAATTTCAGCTATACTCTTCAATTCCTACAGGATATTATTCCACACTAACTCCTGAAAAGCCATCATCACAACAATTTTAAAATGCATATCATGCTAAGTATGGACTGGAGTGATAGCACAGCGGGTAGGGCATTTGCCTTGCATGTGGCCGGCCTGGGTTTGATTCCTCCATCCCTCTCGGAGAGTCCAGCAAGCTACCGAGAGTATCCCACCCGCCCGGCAGAGCCTGAGAAGCTACCTGTGGTGGATTCAAAATGACAAAAACAGTAACAACAAGCCTCACAATGGAGACATTACTGGTGCCCGCTCGAGCAAATCAATGAACAATGGGAAGACAGTGATACAGCAGTAATACCATGCTAAATGAATATTGAGTTATAACCTCAATCCCCTTTTCTTGTTATTACACATAAATCCAGTTCAGGGTAAATTTCTTCATAAGTCATAAGTAATTATTTCTTCTTTCAGTGATCATAGAAACAAATGGTGACATTTTTCAGTTTATATTAAAAGCCAAGGTATTCTATGTCCAGAACCATGTCAGGATAGAGAACAACATAAGCATCTTGTCACAAAAATACCACAATATTTCCATGTAAGGACAAATAAACATATTTCATTTTCAAAAAGAAAAAATGCACATGTATTTGCAGCACAAAAAAATACCCCTACCTTATGCTAAAACCTCTTTTAGAAAACAGTATGAATACAAAATTCAATCTCAAAAGAAAAAAATATATTAATAAATATTCCAGATTTAAGACAGAACTCATGTAATTTATAGGATTAACATATTCTACAGGTTTTAATGCCATATTCAAGATTCACCAGCTACATGCAAAAACTCTTCCTTCTAAGGAAATCAACTGTATTGAAACAATGACAGATTTGTTAGTGTATATAATCTTTTGCTTTTCTGCCAGTTACAATTGTACAATTTCTTCCTATGTGCTTTCATATCTACTTTAAATACCATTTATTACTTTGTTAGGTAAATATCTTCCCCCTCAACTGAGTTAGAAGATTTTCATAAAGAGAAAATGGCACATATTCCCAATTTCCTGGTGGATTAATTTATCAAAGAACAGTCTTACCTAAAATAGAAAAGGTCTACTAGATTGCTCAATGTTTGTCAGGTTTTGTAGTTAGAGACACAAAATTAATAAAGCTTGTAATTGCCTTCCATAGCCAGCATTTGATGCAAAGCAGCACTAATGCATTTCAGCTGAGAGAAAACCCTTTGCATAATTGGTGAGCCCTAGTTCAAAAGAATAATATGGTCCTCCTTTTTCAAAAATAGGAAAATTAAAAGGATTAAAATTTAAAGTATTAAACTATAAATATTTTTACTTTGTTTTATGCTTGTTTTTTGGGGGTGGCACCCAGTGGTGAGTACTCGGGACTTCTGCTAGACTCAGGAAACCATATATGGTGCTGAGTATAGAAACCCAGTCTACCACAAGGAAGGCAAGTACTTGCCCACTGTATCATTACAGCACTCTGTCACATAATGCTTTTTGCTTTCGTCTTCAGGTTTTATTTTTACATTTTTAAATTAAAACGGTTTTGATTGTCGGTTTTGAAGAAGGGGAAAGAGGGAGAGAGAGAGAGAGAGAGGGAGAGAGAGAGGGAGAGAGAGAGAGAGAGAGAGAGAGAGAGAGAGAGAGAGAGAGAGAGAGAGAGAGAGAGGATACCACACTCAAGAGAGAACGCTGGCTCTTCCAAAGTGGTGAGAACCCTCTTCTGCAGCTTTTTAGTATCATAATGGTGTTTTAATTTACTATTTAATAGTTATAATAATTAAAAAATAAATATACAATTATTAAAATTAATTTTACCATTTATATTTATATTCTGCAATACTAGTTTTAAAGGCAAATAGAACATTTAAAACAACAAAATTAACTAATCTGTATTGTGTAACTCATGTGCATATATGTTTATTTGTTATCAAACAGTGAAAACTATGAATTGCCAATAATTCAGCTAAAAATGATGACAAGAAGGATAAACAAAAAAGAGGTAAAATTCATTGAACCTTCATTGTTCAATAAAACAATAAAATTCATTGTTACCAGCTGAGAAGACAAAGCTGTCCTCCAAATTTTTACTCAAATGGACTTTCAAAAAGGCTCATAGTCACTTTCAGGTTAAAACTATCCATTCAACGCTAATTTTGGCAGACTGCTACAAATAGGGACTGTGTTTATACACTGTGCCAAGCCAAGTATAGCCTTAGCTTCTAAATTCCACCTTAGCGTTTGTTTCCCTTGGGGGTACGAAGATCCTACAGTGGGTAGGGCTCCTGCCTTGCACAGGGCAGAACCATGTTCAGTCCTTGACCCCCTGTAGTCTCTTGAGTGATTCCTGAAGACAGAGCCAGGAGTAAGACTCAGCACCGCCGCCTGGTTTGACCCAACATTTCCCAGTAAATAAGTAAACAAACAAACAAATAAATAAATATGCCTACCTTCATGACCAAGCATTCCACTGCAAAGGAACACGTGTCCCTGAAGTCCTGTCGGACTTCTGCCCTCCCAGGAGTCCTGCTGAATTCTCCATGGAACAGGGGATTGCAACCCCCAAGTTGATCAGAGAAGTTATGGACGGAAATCAGAAAGTCAATGTTCCCTTGTCAATTACTGAAAATGGGTTTGCTCTGCCCACGTTTGGGAAAAAACCTCAAAGACATCTGACAGCTTTACTGTCGGATTTTGTTTTTCTTCTTCTTTTCCACATCTGGGATTCAAGAGGCACTAAAGCACCTTTTAAGCCAAAGGAGCGATCCTCGTCTCCACGGAGCTTTTCACATTGCGTTCTACCACTTAGCAATTAATTAGATTATGACTGATTATTATTTACTTTTCTTGTCACTTCATTCCACCAATAGAAGTTTACACTATCCTCCCAAAGAGTGTTTCTGTTTATTAATATGCTCTTCTTCACTTTTGGCGAATATTAGATTTCAACAAAACATGATGAATTAGATAGAACAGCAATGCTAATGTCAAAGCAGAGAATGAACGGCAAAATCTCTGAAAGATTTATTTTGCTGCCAAAAAAAATTAACCCAATAGCGTTGGCTTCATTTTTATCAGTTTTATGTGGGCATAATTGGTATAAAGACAAGTTCACCAATTTAAAATTTATAATTCAATTACTTTTGACAAATAGATACTACCAACACATGCATGAGATTAACCATTCCTTTTACACAACCTCCCCTATACTCTTATTCATTAAATATATCTTATTTAAGCACTATAACTTGCCCTTGTAAGAAATTATATGCATGGGTTGATACATCATATAGATTTTTATGATTAGCATCTTTCACTAGACTTTTGAATTTCATGTATTTGGGTATTGTATGCATTGTATTTGGGTTTTTATCATTTTTAATTAGTGCAGAGCATAAGCTTTTTGTTTCAAACTGCTATATTTGTTAGCCTTCCCATGAACATTTTAATTGCTTCCAGTTTTAAAGTATTATGAATAAAGTTGCCCTGAAAATTTCTTTCCAATCTTTTAGAGAAAAGGGTATTTTGATTATGTGGGTAAAATCTAGGAGAAAGATTATCTGCATCTACTATATATATTTTTATGAACCACAAATTAATGCAGTCATTCTATATCTGTCCCTCTCCTTCAGACTCATGTCACTCAGCATGATAATCTTCATGCCCATCCATTTATAGGAAAATTTTATGATTTAATTTTTCCTGATAGCTGCATAGTATTCCACTGTGTAGATGTGCCATAGGTTCTTTATCGATTCATCTGTTCTTGAGCATAGGTTGTTTCCAGATTCTGGCTACGGTGAATAGTGCTGCAATGAACACAGGAGTGCAGGTGGTGTTTCTGAGCCTCCAGGATATATTCCCAGAAGTAGTATTGCTGAGTCAAATGGGAGCTCAATTTTTAATTTTTTGAGAAACATCCATATTGTTTTCCAAAAAGGCTGGAGCAGTAGGCATTCCCACCAACAGTGAAGGAGAGTCCCTTTCTCCCCACATCCATGCCAACACTTGCTGCTTTTCTTTTTTAGATGTGTGCCAGTCTCTGGTGTGAGATGATATTTCGTTGTTTTGATCTGTATCTCCCTGATTATTAGTGATGAAGAGCATTTTTTTCATGTGCCTTTTGGCCATTTGAATTTCTTCTTTGAGAAAGTTTCTGTCCATTTCATTGCCCCATTTTCTAATGGGGTTGGATGTTTTTTTCTTGTAGAGTTCAACCAGTGCCTTGTATATCTTTGATATTAACTCCTTATCATAAGGGTATTGGGTGAATATTCTTCCCCATTCCCTAGGCTCTTTATATCCTGGTCACTGTTTCTTTTGAGGTGCAGAAGCTTCTTAGTTTAAGACAGCTCCATCTGTTTATCTTTGCTCCTACTTGCTTGGTTAGAGGCATTTCATCTTTGAAAATACCTATAGCTTCAATATCACAGAAGGTTTTGCTGACCTTTTCTCCAATGTACCTTATGGATTCTAGTCTGATGTACAGGTCTTAATCCATTTTGATCTGATGTTTGTACATGGTGTTAGGTAGATGTCTGAGTCCATTTTTTGCACATAGTTATCCAGTTTTGCCAGCACCATTTGTTAAAGAGGTTTTCCTTGCTCCACTTTATATTTCTTGTTCTGTTATCAAAGATTAGGTGACCATATATTTGAGGATGTGTGTGAGAATAATATCCGTGGCAAGGAAAAACAGGAGTTTGGAGGACTGGTTGATGGTTGGAAGTAATCACAAGCGTGTGTGAGGCTGAAGGTAGGTAAGATAGAGAAGAGACCAGTATAACAGTAATAACTGGGAATGATCATGCTGGACAAGATCTGAGAGTTAAAAGTTGGTAAAGGGATATATTTGATAACCTTTCACTATCAAACCACAAGGTCCAGAGAGAGAGAGAGAGAGAGAGAGAGAGAGAGAGAGAGAGAGAAAGCACCTGCCATGGAGGCAAGGAGGAGGTGGGATTCGGAGTGATGGGAGGAAACCTGGGGACACTGGTGCTGGGAAATGTACACTGGTGAAAGGATGGGTTTTGAAACACTGTATGACTGAAATCTAATCATGAAATGCTTGTAATGGTCTAGCTCATAGTAATTCAATAAAAAACTTTTTTTTAAAAGAGATTATCTGGGTCACATGTCAGGTATGTTTAATTTGATAAATTGTTTTCCAAAGTAGCTGTTTCTTTCCTTCTCACCAGCATTGTAGAAGATGGTTCCACCCCACCAAAATCTGCCTTTTCCCATCTTTTAGTTTAAAGATATTCTGGTAGTATTCACGGGTATTTATCCCATGGTAGTTTTACTTTGTCTCTACTTATTGTTCTTAATGTTAAGCAAACATTTATGTGCCTGCTGGACACCTGTGCACATTTCTGTCTCATTATTCAGTAAGCTATTACAAAGGTGTGCTTCCAAATTTATATTCAGAATACACTTTTACTCTATAGAAGACTGTTATAATGTTTATATTCAGAATAGTCTTTTGAAGATCAAAAGCATATACTTATTTCCAACTGGGGTGTTTCTAGGCATGTTCAAAAGCCTTGTGTATCTGCTCGACTCAATCAGATTTGATAGTTCCATGTGAGGACCCGAAGAGATGGTGCTGTTCAGATACTGCTATACCACGGGCCCCCAGTGGTACTCAGGGGCCACCCAGATCTCAGGTGAGGTGCTCAGGTGGTCATCAGGTTTATGCCTGTCAATGCTAGGTGGGCCATGCAGTACTGGTAATCTTACCCAGTTGGGCTTATAAACCCTGTGTTATATCAACTTCCCCAAATTTATATATATATATATATATGTGTGTGTGTGTGTGTGTGTGTGTGTGTGTGTGTGTGTGTGTTTTGTTGGGGGGCTACAACCAAGGGTACTCAGGAGTTGCTCCCGACTCCATGCTCAGGACTCAGTCTTGATAAGACTAAGAAGACCATATGTGACACTGGGGATCAAACCTGGGATTGCCGCCTACAAGGCTAGTGGCCCCTCCCACTGTACTATTGCTCTATCTCCCCCATTTATGATTTTTATGAAGATTTTTCTTCTTTCTTCCTTTATACATCTTTCTTCCTTTATACATTTTTTTCTTTTGGTGATTTCCTTTGCATAACAAAGGTCAAAAAATTATTTTCCCTTATACTTTAGTTGTGTTAGCTATTACATTTAGATCCTTGACCCATTTTGAGTTGATTTTTATTTATATAAAGTTATGTAGAGTTTGAAGGAAAGTTCCTATTCCTTATTCTTTTTAATTTTTAATTTTCTAATTGGCATTTTATTTATACTTTTTAGGTTATATTATTTACAATACTGCTAATATTTATGTTTCAGAAATACAATGCTGCTATATCACACTTACCACCAGAATATCAGTGTGTGACCACCACTGTCTCTAGGTCCGTCTTCAGGGCTCTAGGTCTATACCTCTATATTCGTATACATTTCGTGACTTGATAACCCAAATTTCAGTGTCACTCCACCACCAAAAAGATGCCTCTATTACATTCCTCATTTTTTCTGCTTATAACTACTACAGTTTTTTGGCTTTAGTAACTTCCAGTTCACATCATGAGCAGAAAAATTTGATAGTTTTCTTTTACCTCTTACTTATTTTAATTAGCATAATCAACTTAAGTGTCTTCGACATTTTTCCCCAGTGAGCATGACTTTATCTTTATAGTAGAATAGGTTGAAGTTATATACCACAATTTTATCCAGTTGTCTATTGATATGCATGTAGGTTATTTCTATATTTTGGCTACTATGAAGAATGTTGCTATGAATATAGGAATGCAACTATCCTTTTTTAGAGTTTATTTTTATGAAGTTGTTCACAATAATTTATTACATTCAATATTACAACACAAATCCCACTGCCATTACACCTTCCTACCATCATTATTTGGAATTTTACCACCACCAACTAAACTTGTCCCCAAAGCAATCCTAAATAATTGATTTTGTATTGGTTGTTATGAAAAATACACTAAAATGATCCAAAAAAGTTTCCTTAAAGTAGTTGAAGATTATTGTATCTCATTCTGGAACCATTGAGCCCTTGTATAAGAGATTACTAACATGGTGTTACAGGTTGAGGCTTGTGTGACAAATTTTTGTTGATCAAAATTGATTGTCTTCTACTTTATACCCCATCCAATGTGGTGTGCAACTCTTGGGACAACAGCGGGTTAGAATATGAGATGTCACGACCTCATGCTCCAGGAATTCTAAAATTTTAAATAAGGTGATACAGCTAAAGTTAAATTATTAACTTCAATTTAATAATTTTAAATTAATGATTTAATAATAGATGATGAATTTGGGGTCTGGGGACATCTCTGTGGTGTGTTGCTCTCTTCTGGGATTTATTTGAGTCTCTGAATCATGGCTGGTTACTGAGCTTATTAAGGTGCCAGGGACAGTTCTTGACCATGACTGTAAGCTTCCCAGAACAACGAGGTTGGGGGAGGTCTTCCATCCCTGACTCGGTGAGAATCTGGAGATTTCATCCACAAAACCTGCATACCGAAGCTTTTCAACAGATTCAGTCTTGTAGATGAGGCTCATCCTGAGCCTGCGGAGATCAGCCGTGAGCATGGCAGCAGCTGCATTCTGGAGGTTTTCCACTTCCGAGGCTCTGAGCCCAGATAAGACTCAGCCTGGCGCAGAGTCTCTAGGCATCTCTTGCAAATATCCTTTCAAATTAGTGTTTTCCCATGCGGCCGCTAGTGCGGCCACTCGACCTCTTATCTCTTCATTCTCAGCAATGGAAAACAAATTATCAAATGCTTCCTTTTCAGCAGGTCCGACTTTTAGGGGGGAGAAACTCCAAACAATAATAGTGAGTTTTTTGTTGAAATATTGAATGTAATCAAAGTAAAGTGAAAGTAAAGTGAAATTTATCAGTTACACAGGCGGGGTGGGGGGGCTGGGGAGGTCGGGGGGAGGGTGGAGCTATACTGTGATTCTTGGTGGTGGAATATGTGCACTGGTGAAGGGATGGGTGTTCGAGCATTGTATAACTGAGACTTAAACCTGAAAGCTTTGTAACTTTCCACATGGTGATTCAATAAAAGAATAAGTTAATTAAAAAATATTATATCATTCAGGTAAATGTCTAGGGTGTCACTGCTTTATGAGATAAACATGTTTTTTATTTTTTAAAAGATACCCATATTGTTGTCCATAGAAGCTGAGCCAATTTACATTTGCATCAACAGTGTACCAGAATGCCTATTATTTCCATATCCTCTCTAACTATTGCTGTTTTGAATCTTTTTATTTAGGTCCATCACTCTTGGAGAGCCTGGCAAGCTACCGAGAGTATCCTGCCTGCACGGCAGAGCCTGGCAAGCTACCTGTGGTGTATTCGATATGCCAAAAACAGTAACAACAAGTCTCACAACGGAGATGTTACTGGAGCCGCCTGAGCAAATCAATTAACAACGGGATGATAGTGATACAGTGATTATATAGGTCATTCTCATCCATATTAAATGATATTTCATTTCCCTAATATGATATTCAGCATTTTCAAGATCAATAAACCAAGTCCAGTCCCTCTTTGGAGTAATACTTAGTTATTTAAGGAGTTCCCAAAAGTCATATGACTTTTATCTCCTGGAGGGGGTGGCGCAGGAGGGGTTGGGCCACACCAGCAGTGCTCAGAGATTACTCCTGAGTCTGTGATCCGGGATCACTCCTGGCAGAGCTTGGGGCACCGTATGGGACTAGAACCTGGATTGGCCATGTGAAAAGCAAGCTACTTACTAGCTGAACTATCTTGTAAGCCCTAATTATATGTATATAGTGTTTTTTATTGAATCATTTTTATTGAAATTGTTTTTTTATTGAATCATGTTTAATTGAATCACGTATAGTTGCAAAGTTGTTCAGGATTGGGTTTCAATCAGAAAATGTTCCAACACCCATCCTTTCACTGTGTACATTTCCCACCACCAGTTTCCCTCCTGCCAAGCCCCCCACCCCAGCCTGCCTCTATGGAAGATACCTCTCTCTCTCTTTCTTCCTCTATATCTCCCTCTTTCCACCTCTCTCTTCTTCTCTCTCCCTTGCTTGTTTTCTCTCTCACTCCTTTTGGACATTATGGTTCGCAGTGCAGATATTGAAGTATTATCATGTTTTCCCCTTTACCTAGCTTTCAGCACTCAGTTCTTGAGTGCTTATTTCTGGCTATCATTGTCATGATAGTCCCTTCTTCACCCTGCCTATTCTCCCCCGCTACCACTTGTGTCAACCTTCAACACTTGGACAACTGTTCCTGTTTTTTGTTTCTACTGTCCTTAGGTATTAGTCTCATACTCTGATTTTTTCATATCCCACAAATGTGTGCAATCATTCTATGTCTGTCCCTCTCCTTCTGACTCATTACACTCAGCATGATACTCCCTATGTCTATCCATTTATAAGCAAATTACATGACTTCATTCTTGCTAACTGCATAGTATTCCACTGTGTAGGTGTACCACAGTTTCTTTATCCAGTCATCCGTTCTAGGGAACTCAGGTTGTTTCCAGATTCTGGCTATTGTGAATAGTGCTTCAGTGAACTTAGAAGTGCTGATGGGTTTCTGCAATGTGTTTTTGAACCCTTGGGGTATATTCTCAGAAGAGGTACTGCCTCCGGCCTTAATTTTTATCTTTCTCTGTGTTGAATAACATTAATTGATATGCATATGTTAAATTGTTTCATTTCATTAGCCAAGTAGCAATATGACAACAACAATTTAATAGACAAAAGCAAACATATCAAAGATACTTTTCATCCATCTCAAAAACACAAGTGATTGTTTTAAGGATCTTCATCACCAAGTACATAACCTAGCGACTACAATTAAGCCAATTATTAAAATGATTAACATAGTTGTCATACTATTTGTCTTAAGAAATAATGACATTTTCATTTGTAAGTTTTTCACCTTCTATGTTTCATTGATTCCAAGTAATTTTTAATGCAATTGCTTATTTCTTTTTCATCTAGTTTGTTGTTTGCATGTTGAAATACAACATGATTTAATATATTGATATTGTAGCCTGCCACTCTATTGTGTTGCTTACTGTTTTCAATCATTTTTAGTGTAACTGTTAGATTTTCATATATATAGTATTATACATAGAAATTTTGAAAACAGTGATAATTAACTTGATGATAAGGGAATTATTCCAAAAGTTTATGATATCAGAATCCTACTGATAGAAATGTAGAATTTTCTACTTTATTGTTGTCTTGTGCCTGATATTAAAGTTTTCAGATTTTGCAGTCAAGTATGATATTAACTGTGGGTTTGTTGTATATGAGCTTTTCTGCACTTAGATATATTTTTTCAATTCCAATATGGTTGAGAGTACTTTACATAAACGGGCATGGAATCTTGTCAAAACTTTCTTCACATTTATTGATATTATTATATAATTTTCCACTTTATTTTCTTAATGCAGTATAGTCATTGATTCTTTGGCTGCTAAACCAGCCTTGTCTCTCTAGAATAAACTTCACTGGATAATTATGTATGATCTGTATGATCATGTAATTTATTGCTTAATTTGGTTTACCAAGATTTTGGTGAGGATTTCTGCATCTGTGAAAATCAAAAACATTAGGAATATTGGTATATAGTTTTGAATTTGTACAATATGTTCACTTTTGTATCAGTTGAATGCCAATATCATAAACTATTTGGGATAATTCTTTTATCATCAAGTTTTTCAAATAAATTAGTATTTAATTCACACTTGAAGATTGAGCAGATCTCACTAGTAAGAACATCTTGCCTAGAATTTTGTTTAGAGTTTGAAACTCCTTTTTAGGGCTGAACAATATACAGTGGATAGCACATTTTCCCTGCATGAGGCTGACCTCGGCTCAATTCCCAGCATCCCACATGGTTCCCTGAGCACCAACAGAACCAATTCCTAAGTGCAGAGCCAGGAGTAATCCCTAAGCATCATTGGGTGTGACTCAAAAAGTCACACATGAAGAAAAAGAAAACTTTCTATTTCTGGGCAGTGATAACATTCAACCCCAACTCTATGCTCAGGAGTAATCCATGTGCATGGGTATTATATATGGTACACTGAGTTTGAACCCAATCTCTCTGGATTTTTGAGACTCTTGATTATGGTTTCAATTTTCTTACTTATAAGACCCGTTTACATATTTTTATTTCCTCATAATTCAGGTTCTTGGGATTTTTTTTGGGTCACACCCGGAGATGCACAGGGGTTACTCCTGGCTCATGAACTCAGGAATAACTCCTGGTGGTGCTTGGAGGACCTTATGGTATGCTGGGAACTGAACCCAGGTTGGCCGCGTGCAAGGCAAATGCTCTACCTACTGTGCTATTGCTCCAGCTCCGAGATTATTTTATTCTAAATATCCATTTGTTCCTTCTAACTCCCCCACCTTGGTGGCATAAAGTCCTATATAGTAATCTCATGACCATTTGCATTTCTGTTGCATCCATTGTAATCTCTTCACCTTTATTTCTTCTTTAAATTTCTCATTTATTCAAAATTCAGTAGAATGTTGTTTAGTATCCAAAAACGTTAGAGTTTTTCCCACCTTTTTTATCTGATTGGTTTCTAATGTTATTCCATTGTAATTTAAAATGTATTATTTCTAATATTTATAAATTTATTAACACTTGCTTTACGTGATAATATGTGGTCCATTCTCAAAAGTCTGCAATGTGCATTTGTCCTTTCAGGAGTGTAGAGTCCTGCAAGTGTCTATTATACCCAGTTTATCCAACTCTTCAGTTAGGTTCTTGTATGTTGCTTGGTTTGCTGTTGGTTTATACCAAGTTTTCAATAAAACTCTTTTTGAGTTGGTATCAATATTGTTTGGTTATATCATTTTTTGTCTATTCTTTCTACACTTTTATTTTTGCTGTCAACTAATATTTGTCATTTCTGTATCTTCTATTGCACTAATATCACCGTAACAAAAGCTTGCATTATTTAACTTCTCCATTTCATGCAGACAAGTTCTTTTCATCATTTTATGTAGACCTCTGATAGTACTATAAGCTTTAGTTTGAGATACCTTTATTTCTCTATAATATTTGAATGATAATTTTTCTGGGTAAAGTACTCTCGCCTGGAAGGTTTGTCTCTTAGTAGTGAGAAAACATAGCCTTTCTTGTGGTTTTTAGAATTTTACTAAGTCAATAAAATCCTAATATAATTGCTTTTGTATGTTACTTTCTCATTTTTCCCCAGAAGCTTTCCATTTTTTATTATTGGCTTTGGATGATTTAGAAATGACATGTCCTGTTGTATTTCATTTTAGATATCAATATTGGACTAGTTTCAATTTTATGTATATAAATGGTTGATTATTTCTTTAGGTTTAAGAAGTTCCGCTATTTATTCTTTGAATTTGCTTCTTTTTCTCTCTCTTAATCTTTGAGACATTGTACCCTTTGAATTGATTCTCGTATTTTCTGTAGATTTTACTTTCCTTATATCTTATTGCTTTCTCCTTTACTATTTGAGTTACTGCTGTACATTTTTTTCTGTGAGATTCAGTTATTTATTATGCTTTCCGGTAAATTTTTCAAGCCCCACATGTGTGTTAATGATCTTTTATATCTTTAATTTCTTTGATGAAAAACTTCTTGTACTTGATGTCTCAGACTTGCTTCTCTGTTCTTACTTGAGATTCTCTTCATTAAGACTGTAATAGCTATGGTCCCTGAATCCTGTCACAGGTGATCCCTGAGCACACAGCAAGGAATACACAGTGAGCACTGCCACATGTGCCCCCCCAAAAGACTGATACAAATGGCCTGTCTCCATTATTTGTCTATAAACTCCTCCAATTTGGCTTGTTCAGTTTGTCATGTGGAAAATAAATTATTAATATTTTTTTAAATTTAAATTCTTACATTCTTAAGAAATTCTAAAATTTATTTAAGAATCCCATCCCAATTTTGCAATGATTTCTGATTAAAATTTTCTACATATATATGAGGACTAACATTTTTGTTTTCCTGCAGGTGGTGCTATGTCTTTATTGTTGGACTTCTTTATTTCTATATTGCTGATGAGGAGAAGTAGAATGAGGAGGAGGAGGAGAGGAGGAGGAGAATAAAATTTAGAACAATCCTTTACAATGCAGCCAATGGGGAGTGAGAAGAGTCAGTAGAACTCTATGCTTCCCCCTTTTCTCTTTAACTACTCCCAACTCCTATTCCTGCCCAAAGTCTGCCTTACAGTGACCGCCTATGTTGTCACCAGAGAGCTGTGTTATTTTGCATGAAGAGGAAAATTTAGCCAGTCCAGCTATTACAACACTAAAGCTGCAGGACTAATTTATTTTGTCCCAAAACTTTATTTTTTCCAGCAGAGCAGTTTTTCACCAGTCTTAAAAGAGACTGTTATTTCTACTGTCTTGACCCCCCTGCTCCTCGCTAAGATCTGCCCACCAATAATTGAGGCTTGTGTATTCCACACCATCTACAATCAACACATCAATTGATGCCATCGCTTGACTCCATTCCATGTTGTCATAACAACCTTCAACTAGACAGACATATGTACCTTTTAGGAAAACCATGATGTGAGTTACTGAGGCTTTTGCATGATATATAGTTTATTTCTTGTATTTGTTAGTAGAGATCTTTGTTTGCCTTTCTTATTATACCCTTACCAGAAGTTGACATGGTGTTATATTTAATTATACATCTATGCTGTTTCAATTATAATCAGCCATTACTAATATTTAGAAAGAGAATTAATTTTATACTTTCCTCATATTCTATGAGTTGGTTAAACCCATGTGTTGCTTTAGTTGCTTTTAGGTAGAATCAAAAGTAAACTGTACATGTCATATTTTATTATCTTACAAAAAGATAAATTTTTCGATTGTATGTTTTTTAATTCTTGTGCTATTGCATTATGAAATACCTCCAGTATAATTCCGAGTAGAAATAAAAATGTACATTTCCTCATTTATGTACAATTTGAGAGAAGAGAATCCAGTCTTTCACCAATTAAGAAATTTTCAAAAATTGCCTTTTTCAGATAATTTATATTAAAAATAATTTCCCATAATATTACATGAATTATATATCTTTGTGATATATCTCAGCTGTTCAAGATCCTTTATCCATTTGGAGAATCATAGAACTCTCCTGGTAAAATTAGAACTATATTAAACTGATATTTTATTGTTAAATAAGACTTGTTAATCATAAATATATCCTTTGGGATAGTGTATTTTTCTACAATTACAAACACAGTTTTCTAATAGTTTATTAAAATAAAATATGTTAAAAATAATTATTGTTCTATTTTTCATTTTTATTGTATGTGCAGTAACCAGGTTGCAATTTGTTAATATTGTTTGGATGTATAATGTTACTGCATATCCATCATCATCTTCATGTCCCTTCTAGTCAACTTCTTCCTTCCTTTTCCCCTGAAATACTCTACCTACTATATGGTAATCTCAGTTCTCTTGCTAGAGTCCAAGTGTTTCTTTTCACTGAACACTGTCCATTCCATTGCTTTATTGATATAATACATATATGGGAAATCATCAGGTTTATCCTTATCACTCTCATTTAACTTAACCTTACACCTTCTACTTTTATCCAAGTTATAGCATAAGGCCAAATGTCATCTTCTTGTAAAAGCTGAGTAATATTCCATTGTGTAAATACAGCACAATTCTTCTATGCCGCTATCAGTTGTTGAACATTTAATTTGTTTCTTGATCTTGGTTATTTTAAATAATCAGCAGCCTGATGGTGCCTTCAGGCTTCCTGATACCCCAAAATCACCGCTGTGCCTTTGGTCAGACCACAACAATTTGGAGCCACGTTTACCAAAAAATTAAATGACCAAAAATTTGCTATGTGGGAGCCATGCCCACAAACCACCGCTGGCTCAGCTAGATAAACTCATTTATTGGCCTTCTTTCAGAGACCCATGTATTAATCTTGAAAGAGATCAAAAACCAGTTAATCTCGGACCCGCATATGGCTGAACAGACCTGGGTAAATAGGACGGGGGTGAGTAGGCCTGAAGATGCCTGAGCAGAGCCCCCAGCAGCTGCTTGCTCCCATAATCCAAAATTGCCACCATACTCTGGCCTGACTCCACAGGTCTCAGGATGGACCTCACCAAAATATTATCTGCAAAAAATTCTGGTATGTGGGTTTTGTGACTGAAATCTCCAGGCTTTCTCGGGGTCTGGATGGGTTGCTGTAGGATAACATAGCCTCAGGTAGTTTAGGTTTATTGTGTTGTTCCCATCACAGTGCTCCCTTTCCTCTGGGTTAATTTGTAACTTCTTTCTTTGTGCTCTGTTGACTTGTAAATATTGTTTTTCTCTTCCCCTTAAGTCCTTTGTATAGTTTATTCGGAGCCATGTCCTTTTTGTATGGGCAAAGGAAGACAGTAGTAAATGCAACCTATGCTTTTGTTATATGGTAGTCATTTGACTCTAAATGATATTTTCCTCCTGGACATCTGTTCTCTCGACCTAAGCCTCAGCTGCCCTTACTTCCTAGCACCCCTAAAAGCAGGGTCCGGAAGAGGGATTGGATGGACTCAGGGCAAGCGGTGAGTTATGTGCTACCCTGGCATAGAGATGGGCCTGGCCTTAATGCTTAGTGCTTAACTATAAGTTAGGAACTTGGTCATGGACAGATGCTGTCATGATTCAAAAAGTAATAACTAAATTTGGACTCTGTTACCTTAGGAATGATTAAATCTGGACTAAGCTCTGTAGTCTGAGTCTGTGGTAAGATGTTCCCAGGAGAGCTGCCCTACAAGCTTCAATGTATCTCTTCCTAGGCTCATACAAAAAGGACATTGCTCTGAATAAAATATACAAAGGGAGCACTGTGATGGGAACAACCCAATAAACCTAAACTATCTGAGGCTATGTTATCCTACAGGTTAACTCCCCCACACCTGTATTTCCAGAAGCCTCAGCAGTGACATCCACACCCCAAAGCGCCCACCAAATTGAAAAGCCTTACCATCCAAATAAAAATACCAAATAACCTGAACAGACACCATGACCTCTTAGCACCTGTACTGCAAACCATAATTCACGGAAGGAAAAGGAGAGAGAGAGAGCAAGAAGGAAAGTACCTCCCATTGAGGAGGCTGGTGCTTGGGAAAATGGAGTGTTGGTGGGTGGTGGTAGGGAAACAGGGGACATTGGTGGTAGGGAATAAACACTGTGGAAGGATGAGTGCTGAAGCCCAATTATGAACAGTTTTGTAATGGTCTATCTCACAGATATTCAATTATTTTTTTAAATTAAAAGCAATGTGGAGTTCATGCCCAATTCAATCAGTTTAATCAATTGTTGAATCTTTATTTGTCCCAACTCAACAACACATAAGATACATAAGAAGTGAGAAACGAAATGGTGGGCTGTGGTGAAGGCAGGTCCACATGAAGGTCAGGTGCAGGCAGGACACGGAGAAGATGGGGGGTGGCATTCGGTGGACCAGGAGCAGCGGCCTCCCCAGAAACCTTCTGGGACGATGGGCAGAGGGTGAGCAACAGGAGAACTCCCTGGCATCGTCTGATCTCTCCCTTCACAGCACAGTCATAGTCGTCATATGGCCGTAGTTTCGGTCAGAGTTCCATCAGCATCGCTGTGCTCTTCTCTGTCTTCTGTCTTCTGTCCGGGCCGACCTTGTAATCTACTTCTCCCAACCTTCTAACTTTCTCTGCCATTCCTCACTTTCTCACCCTGTGGCTTCTGACCTGACTTCTTTGACTGACTGACCCAACTACCTGACGTTTCTCGCCTTCTGTCCATGGAGACTGACCACCATCTGACTTCTGTGACCTTCTAACCCCCTGGCTTCAGCAGCCTCCTGGCTATCTGACTTCTGTGACTTTCTGACGACTGACTCTAACTTATGATTCTCTAAATTCAGAGATCTACCTTCTGACTTTGTAACTTTCTCTTCTGACCACCCCAGGCCCTTACAGCATAGTTTATATAGAAATCATATAGGGTGGGGATACAAAGAACATTAGCCAATCAGGAAAGACAGATAAGGCAATCCCTCCAGGAGACTAACTCAAGAACAAAATCCCATCTAAGGAGATTACTCCCAATTATTAGGAGATCCACTCAAGGACAGGATTCCATTCAGGGTGTGTTGATTTCTTCTGTCCTCAGCTAGTAATCCAGTTAAAATAGTTATAGTAAATTAACTTCTAATATTTCTGGCAATGTCATTTTGTATGAGCATAGTAAGAGATACATCAAGCTTAAAGTTTGGTTCTTCCTGGGGACATCTCACTATATATTCCGGACCACAGTCCTCAGTACAGATTAGTCTTCCTAACCACAGCAGGGGGTTATTCAGCTATCTCTTTTGAGTCACGACATAGTTTGCCCATGACCGTGCTATTAAATTATAGTTAAGTATTAGCCTGGCCCATTTCGATGCCAGGGTAGCTCACAGCTTACCGTGGGTCCATCAGTCCCTCCTTGAGACCCTGCTCTTAAATTGCAAGGAACTAAGAGCAACTGAGGCTTAACTCAAGTAAATATGGATGCCCAAGAGTAAATAGTATTTTGGAGTCAATTAACTCCCATGTTACATAGCATAGCATCAATTGTTTTTCTGTGTCTATAAAAAAAAATGTTGCTAAATAAGCCATACAAATGACATAAAGGAAAGAGGAAAGTAATACAGGACTATTAGTTGTGCCTTGGTTGCTCTGTTGTAGGAGTGACTCAATAAACCTTAAGCTCCCTGTGGGAGCAGCAAAGTGTTATCCAACAATCAATGACTGTATACATAGTAGTACTCCCACATTAAATAGGTAGCACTGTAGCACTGTCCTCCAGTTGTTCATCATTTGCTCGAGCGGGCACCAGTATATGTCTCCATTGTGAGACTTGTTGTTACTGTTTTTGGCATATCAAATATGTCACAGATAGCTTGCCAGGCTCTGTCATATGGGCAGGATACTCTTGGTAGTTTGGCGAGCTCTCCAAGAGGAATAGAGGAATTGAACCTGGGTTGGCCGCATGCAAGGCAAATGCCCTACCTGCTGTGCTATCGCTCCAGTCCCATACTAAATAAAGTAAATAAATAAATAAATAAATAAATAAATATATAAGAACTTCAATGCTCACAGGTATATATATATTTTTTCAAGTCATTTTTGTGTTCTTGGTATATATGATATGAAATAGGATCACTAGACCATATGGATATTCTAAGTTTATTTTTTTGAGATATTCATGTTGATTTTCATAGAGACTGAACCAGACAAGCTTATCCACCATATCCTGCCAACACTGCATGTCTCCAGTATTTTATATATTGACATTCTCACTAATCTGAGGCAATAGTTCACTGTCATTTTTTTACTATAGCATTTAATTTCCAATGTATTTTTCAATGTATTTTTATGTGGAAAAATGTATTGTTTCCTGTTTCTATTGTCTTTGGGTATTATTCTCAAACTATATATTTTTAATACCCCACAAATGAGTCAAGTCAATCTATGTCTGACTCTCTCCCTCTGACTCATTTCACTCAGCATGATAGGAGGACTGGTCCATGGTTTGAAGCCTGCCACAAGTGGTGGGGGCAAAGGGAGATTAGCACAGAAAAGGGACCATTACAACAGTTATAGTTGGAAATGATTACTCTGAATAAGAACTGAGCATGGAAATTATGGAAAGGGACATACATGATAACCTTTCAGTACCTGCATTTCAAACCATAATGCCCAAAAGGAAAGGGAGGATAGGGGAAGGAGAGGGAGAGATAGAGTAAGAGAGAGGGAGAGAGACAGAACAAGAGAGAGAGAGAGAAAGAGAGAGAGAAAATGAAGAAAAGTGCCTGCCTTAGAGGCAAACTGGAGGGAGGGGAAAAGAAGGGAAACTGGGGACACTGGTGATGGGAAATGTACACTGATGAAGTGACAGGTGAGGGAGTATTGTATGACTCAAAACTCAATCATGAACAACTTTGTAACTGTGTATCCCACTGTGATTCAATAAAAAAGAAAATTTTATTGTACAAACTATGAAAAGCAAAATAAGTACAGTGACTAGAACTTGTCACTGAATAAATGTAAATCCTCCTCCATTAAAAGTTTCTAAAACTCTAAAATACTATTTTATATTAGAAAATTTGTATAACCACACAAGATTTAATTAAATAAATACATGAACATAAACTTCAAAAAAGAGAAATGTATCATGTATTTCTATCCAGTATATATCACTATAACTTTTGCTTCATAAATGTTTGTTGCTGTTGTTTAAAAGGTAAGTTTTCTTGGAGGGAGGACATTGCTTTTAGCTTTTAGATTTTTCAGCTTTTTCCGACTTTGGTTTTTCTATATTCTTTGAAGGTTTGGTTTCACCAGTGAGTAGTGATGCCATCTTGGACCTGAAATTTTGTTGGGGGAGGTATTTTAATTATAATTTTAGTTTTCAATCCATAACTGTTCAGGTTTTCTACTTCCTCCTGACTCGTACTTGGGAGTTTTATGATTCTAAAAGTTAATCCAGTTCTTCTATATTCTCCAACTTAGTGTATAAACATATTCATGTTAACCTCATAATCCTTGGCGTTTCTGAGATGTCTGTTGTAACTGTTTCCCTTTTATCTCTGATCTGATTTATCAATGTTTTCTCCTTGTTTTCTTTTTTTCTTTCACTTTTTTAAAATTTATTTTATTGAATCACCATGTGGAAAGTTACAAAGTTCTCAGGCTCATGTCTCAGATATACAATGCTCAAACACTCGTCCTTTCACCAGTGCCCATATTCCACCACCAAAAAAAACCCCGAAAAACCCAGTATACATCCCAACTCCCAACCCCAACCACCCCCCCTGCATAACTGATAAATCTCACTTCCCCTTCTCTTTACCTTGATTACATTCCATATTTCAACACCAAACTCACTATTGTTGTTGGAGTTTC
The DNA here is from genome assembly GCF_027595985.1 of Sorex araneus. Lineage (NCBI taxonomy): Eukaryota > Metazoa > Chordata > Mammalia > Eulipotyphla > Soricidae > Sorex > Sorex araneus. Next base: position 84,450,194 of record NC_073302.1, on the reverse strand, counting down.
AACACAGAACTCACTATTCTTGTTGAAATTTATCCCCCAAGAATACGGCCCTATTGACAGGGAAATATTTGATAATTAGTTTTCCACTGATGAGGATGAAGAGATAAAAAGTCTCTTTATCTTTTTTACAATTTCTGTATTTTAGTAATTAAGTCCAGGGAGATTTAAGTTGGAAATTGAATCATTTCCCTTCCTGGAGCAGCATGGAGAAAAAGCTTAGTTCACAGTCTGGATACATGGTTGCAAGCACTCGCTGGAACCCCAAGTCATATAGCTGGCTCTGGATCCTGCTCGTTCAGCAGCCAAGCAGCTGTGCAAAGGCATGGCCACCCGGGTCGAATCTCGGCGGAGCTCGAGCCGGCACCGGCCCCGGGCCCAAGACTCTTCTTGTTTTCTAGTTGTGAATCTAACAAGGGATGTGTCGATCTTGTTTAATCTTTAAAAACAAAAAGAAAAAGACAAGTCCTGGTTTCATCAATGTTTTGTATTGTCTTGATTTCTATATCATTGATTCCTGCAATTATTTTATTTTCTTCCTCCGACTGACTTTGGGACTCAAATGTTATTCTTTTTCTAGCTACTTAGGATTGTTAGGCTATTTATTTTAACTTCTTCATGAAAATCTGTAATAATAAACTCTTATTTCCTTAGTATAATGTTTGTTTTATCCCATAGGATTCGATAGTTGTATTTTTGAGAAAATTTTTGATTCTTTAGTTTCCACTGTAACCCAATAGTTGCTCAATAGTAAGTTATTTCTCAAACATTTGAGCTTTACCAACATTTTTTATGATTTACTTCTACCTCTATAATATTATGGTTTGAGAAGAGACTCAATATATATCTATTTTTCAAAACTTTGCGGGCATGCATAATATGTTCCAACATTTTTCTGGTCTAGAATATCCCATGTGCACTAGAAAATAATGTGTATTTCACTTTGGTAGTAGCAAACTCCATAGTTCTAATCTTTTATTTTGGATTCATCTGTCTTTAATAATTTTTCCCTTTTTATTTCCAATGACAGGTAAGAGGTGTTAAAATCTTGCACTACTTCTATTGTGTTAGTGATTATATATCTTTACTAGTAGCTTCCTTGTAAATTCGAATACTTAAATACTTCATTTAATATACATATGCTAACAAGAGCTAAGTTTTCTTTTGATCCCTTAACCAGTATGCCATGTCCATTATCTATATCTTACTACATTTTTTAGTGCGAATGTTATTTGGTCTGAAAAAAAAAGTTGTCCCTTATTTTTCTGTTTATCTTTTGTCTATATATTTGGGGTTTTGTTGTTTGTGGACTGGAATGATAGCACAGAGGGTAGGGCCTTTGCCTTGCATGCAGCCAACCCATGTTCAATTCCTCTGTCCCTCTCGGAGAGCCAAGCAATCTACGGAGAGTATCCCACCTAGATGGCAGAACCAGGCAAGCTATCCGCTTTGGCATATTTGATATGCCAAAAACAGTAACAAGTCTCACAATGGAGATGTTACTGGTGCCCACTCAAGCAAATCAATGAACAATGGGATGACAGTGCTAAGGTGCTTTATTGTTTGTATTTGTTTGTTTCTGGGTTTTGTTCATGTTGTTTTGCCTTTCATTCTGAGCTGGTATATATTGTAAGAGATTAAGTGTATCTCCAGTGTAAACAGTAGAAGTAGAAGATTGCATTTTGCTTCCTGATCCATACTGCCAGCAAGGTCTTTGGATTAAAAAATCCAATCCGCGGCCCTGAGCACCCCGGGCTTCCCTCCCCTCCGGACTGCCGGCCGAGTGGCCGGCACACCGACCCCAAGCGCCGCCGCCGTCCTGTCTTCCCGCAAAGGTCTGTGGGAAAGGGGCGTGGCCTAACCACCAGGGGGCGTGGCCTAAGAAAAGTGGGCGTGGCCTCATTGCCGGCGGCCAAAGCTCACCCGGCGGAAAGTAGTTTTCTCAACATCCTATCCAAGACTAACATCCTAGCTATTCGCAAGCAGTAGGACAATAAAACACAAGACTTCACATAAGAACATCTCAGTGGGAGACCAGGTTCTACACCGGCAAGTAAAAAGCCAACCACTATTAACTGAGCCTATCCACAATCCTTTTTCACAACAAAAGGAAACAGGGACACTCATCATCAAGAGCCCTCTTTCATATCACCACAAACAACATGAAGAAACAGCGAAAATCCCCATTGCAACCAGAGGACGATCAAAGGAATCCGGAAACCTCAATGGGCGCCTCCTACAAACTTGACCTCTCTGAGAAAGAATTCAGACTTGAAATCCTCAACATGTTCAATCAACTCAATGCAAAGATGGACAACTTCAAGGAAGACCTGGCGGAAACAATACAACAGACAGCCGACAAAATACGGGAAGAAATGAGAGCAGAAATAAAAAACCTTCAAAAAGAAATGAAGGATTCCGTACATGAAATCAAAAACTCTCTGACTGCCCTCAACAATAGGATGACTGCAGCCGAAGACAGAATCAGTATGCTTGAAGATGAGCTGCAAGAGGCCTACAGGCAACATCAAACCATGGCAAGAGACCTCAAAATAGCTCTAGCCAGAATCAGAGTCCTAGGGGATGAATTCAAGAGGAACAACATTAGAATCATTGGACTACCAGAACCACAGGGAACCAACCCCAACGAAAAAGACACAGTCAAACAAATCATTGCGGAAAACTTCCCACAGCTGGACAATGCAGGCATCCAGATTCAAGGCGCCCGGAGAGTGCCAGCTAAAAGAGATCCTAACAGAAAAACCCCAAGACATATCATAGTTACAATGATGGACATCTTCCAGAGAGACACAATACTCCAAGCAGCAAGGTCCAAGAAGGAAATCGCATACAAAGGAGCACCCCTTAGGCTCACAGCAGATCTATCAGAGGAAACCCTCCAAGCTCGAAGGCAATGGTGGGATATAGTGAAAAAACTCAATGAAATCAACGCTTCACCAAGAATACTTTATCCGGCTAAACTCTCATTCAAACTAGAAGGAATCATACACTACTTTGGGGATAAACAACAGCTCAGGAACTTCATAGACTCAAAACCAAACCTAAAAGAAGCACTAAAGGGGCTATTGTAAGACAAGAACAACCTCTACAAGCACAACAAACCCTTGCACAAAGACGGCACAAAATCCCATAACAATAATCTCCCTTAATGTCAATGGTCTGAATTCACCAATTAAGAGACACAGACTGGCAAAATGGATTCAGAGACTCAACCCAACCTTCTGTTGCCTGCAAGAAACACATCTGAATAGCCAGAACAAACACAGACTCAAAGTCAAAGGATGGAAAACAATCCTGCAAGCAAACAACTCCCTCAAGAAAGCCGGAGTGGCTTTACTAGTTTCGGACAACATAGACTTCAGGTTGAAAAAGATTAGAAGGGATAGTGAAGGCCACTTTTTATTAATCAAGGGATGTGTACATCAGGAAGAAATCACACTCCTGAATGTCTACGCACCCAATGAGGGACCAGCTAAATACCTACAACAGCTGCTAAGAGACCTCGAGAAGGACATCTCGAGCAACACAATAGTAGTTGGAGACTTCAACACTGCACTGTCTCCTCTGGACAGATCTAGAAGATTAAAACTCACCAATGAAATACTGGCTTTGAAGGAAGAAATAGAAGAGAGAGGGCTAATAGATCTATACAGGGCTTTATATCCCCGAAAAAAGGAATACACATTCTTTTCCAGTGCACATGGAACATTTTCCAGAATAGACCATGCGCTGGGCCACACAACATACCTCAACAGAATCAACAAGATAGACATTGTACCAGCTATCTTTTCAGACCATGATGCACTGAAGATAAAACTTAACTGTGGACAGATGCAGAAAACCAAATCAAACACCTGGAAATTAAATAGCTCTATATTGAACAATGAGTGGGTCAGGAAGGAAATCAAGGAAGAAATCAAAAGGTACCTAGAAACAAATGAGAATGAAGACACGAGCTACCAGAACCTGTGGGACGCAGCTAAAGCCGTTTTAAGGGGAAAATTTATAGCTCTGCAAGCATATCTCAGGAAGGAAGAAAGGGCCCACATAAATAACTTGACTTCACAGCTCAAGACCTTAGAAAAGGACCAACAAAAGGAGCCAAAACCAGGCAGAAGGAAAGAGATAATAAAACTTAGAGCAGAAATTAATGACATGGAAACCCAAAAGACAATCCGGAAGATCAATGAAACCAAGAGCTGGTTCTTGAGAAAATAAACAAGATTGATAAACCACTAGCAAGACTCACAAAGAAAGAGAGAGAGAGAACCCTTATAAGCCGAATCAGAAATGAAAAGGGGGACATCACGACAGAAACCAATGAAATTCAAAAGATCATCAGAGACTACTTTGAAAATCTCTATGCCACGAAACAAGAGAATCTAGAAGAAATGGATAAATTCCTCAACTCCTATAATCTCCCAAGGCTGAATCAAGAAGACCTGGAGTACCTGAATAGTCCAATTAACATCAAGGAAATTGAAATGGTAATCAAAAGTCTCCCCAAAAACAAAAGCCCAGGTCCAGACGGATTCACTAGTGAGTTCTTCCAAACATTTAAAGAGGACCTTTTGCCAGTCCTTCTCAAGCTCTTCCAGGAAATTGAAGAAACAGAAACCCTCCCTAACAGTTTCTATGAGGCTCATATCTCCCTAATACCAAAAGCAAACAAAGACACCACAAAAAAAGAAAACTACAGGCCAATATCCCTGATGAACACAGATGCAAAAATTCTCAACAAAATATTAGCAAATAGAATTCAACAACTTATCAAAAAGATCATACACCACGACCAAGTGGGATTCATCCCGGGGATGCAAGGATGGTTTAACATCCGGAAATCAATCAACATAATCCACCATATCAACAAAAGAAAAGATAAAAATCATATAATCATATCAATAGATGCAGAGAAAGCATTTGACAAGATCCAGCATCCGTTTATGATGAAAACACTAGCCAAAATAGGTATAGAAGGGACCTTCCTCAATATAGTCAAAGCCATTTATCACAAGCCTATGGCAAGCATTGTCCTCAATGGGGAAAAACTAAGAGCCTTCCCTCTGAGAACAGGGACGAGACAAGGATGCCCACTCTCTCCACTTCTGTTCAATATAGTACTGGAAGTACTTGCAATAGCGATTAGGCAAGAAAAAGACATTAAGGGCATTCAGGTAGGAAAGGAAGAAATCAAGCTCTCACTATTCGCAGATGATATGATACTATACTTAGAGAACCCTAAAACCTCTACCAAGAAACTCCTAGAAACAATAGACTCGTACAGTAAAGTTGCAGGCTATAGAATCAATACCCCAAAGTCCATGGCTTTCCTATATGCAAATCATGAGAGAGAAGAAAGTGACCTGAGAAAAGCAATCCCATTCACAATTGCGCCTCAAAAAATCAAATACCTCAGAATCAGCTTAACAAAGGAGGTAAAGGACTTGTATAATGAAAACTATAAAACACTACTTCAGGAAATAAAAGAGGACACGAGGAAATGGAAAGACATCCCCTGCTCATGGATTGGAAGAATTAATATTGTCAAAATGGCAATTCTCCCCAAAGCATTGTACAAATTCAATGCGATCCCTATAGGGATACCCTTGACATTCTTCAAAGAAATGGAGCAAGCGCTCCTGAAATTCATATGGAACAATAAGCCCCCACGAATAGCTAAAGCAATCCTTGGGAAAAAGAAAATGGGAGGAATCAACCTCCCCAACTTCCAACTCTACTACAAAGCGGTAGTCATTAAAACAGCATGGTACTGGAACAAAGGCAGAGCGGCAGACCAATGGAACAGGGTTGAATACTCTGACATACACCCCCAAATATATGATCATCTAATCTTTGATAAGGGAGCAAGAAATGTGAAGTGGAGCAAGGAAAGCATGTTTAACAAATTGTGCTGGCAAAACTGGACGGCTACATGCAAAAAAATGGGCTTAGACCTCCATCTATCACCATGTACAAAAATCAGATCAAACTGGATTAAAGACCTCAACATCAGACCAGAATCCCTAAGGTACATTGAAGATAAGGTCGGCAAAACCCTCCACGACATTGAAGCCAAAGGTATCTTCAAAGCTGACACGCCACTGGCTAAGCTAGTGAAAACAAAGATAAA